>NW_021319744.1:229381-250399 GCF_001605985.2 Dendrobium catenatum | reverse complement strand
CCCACGGCTAGGCGGAGAAGCCCTCACAAAGAAGTCATTTTTGCCACCCCGACAAGGCAGAGAACCTATCTCCTTTTGCTTCCTCCTGAAGCTGCCAGAGAACCACAATCTAGTGCTGAAAACCTTACCTGGACAAGATACTCTAGAGGAAGAAGAAGAAGAGCGATCCTTGAAGCACCCTTGTGAATCCCCTCACAAGCTCCCCCTCACAAGATCCTCTCTCTCTCCCTCTCTCTCTCTTTCTCTCCTCAAGGCCTTCTCAGGTCAAGGTAGCAGCAAAATGTTGTTCAGAATGTTGAATAAGAGCTCTTAAATAGAAGAGCTTCAAAGGAGCTCATTAATTGCAAGTTGCCGACAATATCGTCCAGGCCGATATGGACATCGGCGTGGCTGATCAGTACAAATCTCAGAAAATCGGCCAGAGCATCACCTTGAATGCAAACTGGATGTTTTAAAATTGGCTTGATCATCCAGGCCAATCTCACGATCATCCCGGTCGATCAGTTCAAATCAGAGAAAAATCGTCTAGAGCATCGCCCTGAATTCAAGCTGGCCAATATTTATCCTCCAGAAGTAACTAAGGTTTTTGAATAGATCATCCTGGCCGATCTTGCGATCGTCCAGGATGATATGATTGTATCAATCATCCTTAATTACTCCCTTAATTTCCCGATCAATTAAGGCATAATTTGTGAATATCGTCCAGGCCAATCAATGATTGTCCTGGCCGATTATTAAAAAATACAGAATACCTTAATTGTCTATGGCGGCAACTTCTTTCTGTTTTGAGCTTATCAACCTGGCCGATACACGTATCGTCCAGGCCGATCTGTTAATGACAGCTGCCATAATTAAGAATCCTTGTTTAGATTTCTATTTTAAGCCCGATCGTCCAGGACGATGTCAATATCGTCTTGGCCGATATGAGTAAAAATAGAAATTCTAAGTCTCTCAAGTGTGTGTGTGTGTGTAGGGTTACTTAGCATCAGTCTCTTTGAACATTACAAATAGACTCAATAAGAGAAAAAATTAAGTACAGACTGACTCAACCCTAAACCTATGCAATCTTGAACTGGCTTCGTTTGTTCATCAGTTCTTCGATTCCTGAAAAGTTAGAAGTAACAGGCAGTCCAAGAGAATCAATAGTATTTATCAATCATCAAAACATAAGTCATGAAAATAGATTTCCAACAATCTGCCTATAGTTGGAGGGTGTAAAAGGATGATGGTTTTCTGCCGCATTGGGTAGTTATGGAAGAGAATTTTTGTGAAGGCTTCTCCACCTTATTATGGGGGCAAAAGGAGAGATACTAGTGGTAATATTACAATATTTGAAGTTGGAGACTTTATGGAGTAGATGTAGGTCATGTTTGACCGAAGCACTATAAACCATTGTGTCTTTTTATTTTAGCTGCTTTAATTTATATTTTTTTTATTTTTCTGTGGTTGAAAAATAGTTTTAAAACTTGCTATAAATAATCCATCAGTTTCAACTTTTTAAAAGATCAAAAAGAGAAATATTTTTTAAAATTAACCAATTTACCCCCCTCTTGGTTAGCCTTTGAGACATAAGCTTAGGTCTAACAACCTAACTCATATTCAATAAGTTTCAACATTAAATAACTTAGAAATTTAATGACCTAGGGAATAGCGGGAACCATTCGGGTTCACTTGCATACTATTGCATTTTTCTTTCTCCTTGCTATAAGACACCTCCCTGCCTGCGGGTAGACTCCGGATAATCTGGCCTATGAGGATGAAGTGCAGGACAGGAGAGGCCCAGTCTTTTCTAAAAATTATTTTATATGAGCATGTTCTTTAAAATTCTATGAATATCTGATTTGGAAGCCTTTTCAACTAGCATGCATTGCATTAAAAACTAATTAAAATAAACTTTAATTGCATTAGCTCTAGGGGCATTCACCCTATATATGTCTAGGGCCAATTAGGAAACTCTCTAAATGTCGGCCCTACTTCCAAATACTAAACTACCTATGCATATTTTATAAAGACCATATTATTTGGTTTTAAAGCATTTAGGTGGTTAGCTGGCTTTCCTTTTCAGGTAGAATATATGCCCAGGTGCATTAGCTAGGACACGGGTGTTAGTGTTGGGTATAATACTAAGCCCAACTTAGATCTAGGATTCAAGGCTACTACATTTGGGTATCATAGTATGCCTAAACGGTGGGTAAGTTCCTTTTCTTTGGGAGCTATAAATCCTGCCTATTTGCATCATGTGGATGATTCCACTTCCATTCTTTCTCTCTGGATGCTTTGAGTGATTAATTTATTTTCTTCACTTTCTCAATGCCTTAGTCCCTCTGGATATCTGAGATGAATTATGCATGTTGACTAAGCCATTTGGACCATTTCTTTCCCTTTTAATAGGAACTTCATAGTCTCCATTTCGTGTGCCAATCCCCTTGTATGGGAAGAATAATATTGGATCCTTAATCGAGAGTTTTCTCGGGCCATAGGGTGTGCTGGCGAGAGCTGCTACCCTTAATGGTTAGTCATATATACTATCTAATGTTCCCTTTTATTGGCCTACTTCTGAAGAGCATGGAGGAATTTCTATCCCTCAGGACGGTGCAGTCATATACCCTCTACTTTCTGTAACCGGTAGTGTCCTTTCAGAGGCCCATAGGTTTCTGGCGACCATAGTGAGACTCATTTCTCACTCCATCTTTAGATCTTATATTATTCTTACTTATGTGTACTCTATGATTGACACTTCTTAGATTAAGTTTGTGTTACTCTTGGCTAGGATCCTTTTCTTAGTTAGTTTCCCTGCTTAGCTAGGATTTTCCCTACTTATTGTCCCTTTCTTTCCAGCCTTCTAGGCCATTCTTTACCCAATTAATTCTCTTCAACTCTCTTAATTACAAATCTTACTAATCTTTTCAATTTTCTTTGTTCTTTTGGTAGTAGTGTCATGGCTTCCCATATTTCCTCTATAACTTTTGCTTTGGCTCAGACACATAGGTAACTCTTCCTATGTCCCTGCTAATTAGACCACCAGTTAGTGGGATCTCTTTTGATTCCTTCACGGACTTGACTTTCATCACTCTTGGTGGACAGACCCCGGCTGAGGCTACTACATTCTCTCCACCCTACAGGAGAGGACGAGCAACCATGTGCACTTTCAGAGGACCAGTGGCTCGGCTGACTTCCCGGGCAGCTGCTTGTCCCGCTACCCTTCCTACGCAACCAGTACGCCCTGTGGTTTGGCAGCTAGTGCCTAGAACACTCCCAGTTCCTACTTGTCTATTCGTTAAGAGACCATTACCTCTTGCACCTATTATGCTAGCTACTCCGACCCTTCAGCACATGCTGCTAGTTGCTGCTCCTTTTGTTGTTTCTATTTCTCTGACGGAGGTAGCTCGAGTTTGGATTCCCCTTCCTTCTTCCTCTAAGAAGTGGGGTGCTTAGACCGAGGCTCCTTTACTCTCCACCCTTTGGGCTACTATGTTTACTCATCTCTCTCTCCCTAAGGACACCGAGCAGACCCTGACACTTTAGTTCCTATTCCCCCATTCACCTAGGCATTGGGTTCAGATATTCCTTTCTCCTCCACTTCTGGCCTTGGGTGAAGGGTCCGAAGGAATAGAAATAAGAGACTATATTTGGCTGTGTCTGAGGCAAATAAATTGAGGATGGTTGAGGTAGTGGCTAACCAGGAGCCTATTCATAGGAGATTGGTCCCTATGCAGTTAGAGCCATAAGCAGTGTCAGTTTTACCTACCCTATAGGATATAGTAGCGCCTGAGATAGAAGCAGTCCAAGGAGGATGCTTCTCCACATTAGCATACAGTGGTAATAAGGAGGACGACACTTACATTGTGGCTACACCTCCTATTACCATTACTCTACCCCGAGCTAATTCCCTAGGGGATGATGCTGCCCTAACCCTCTCTAAGAGGATTTAGAGTATCGCCCCCCTATCATGAGTTTATGGGCCTGTTAGTCAAGAGATGTTACTTTGCCAGATCTCTCAAGCATCCTTTCAGTTATAGAAGAAGACCTCATGACAGAGGTATAGGTAGTAGATAAGACAACCACCTAGGCAGCCGGTTAGTTAAGTACTAGCAGCCTGACCACAGACAGTTACCCCTTATGTTGGATGACACCCTCACATCATGGAGCGAGATAATAATTGGAACCTACGTTAGCTCATATCCATTCATTAGCTATGGCTCCTCAATGGCCAGCTGCCCCTTCTGGGTCCCACCGCAATGGGTGGGTTTGGAGATAATGGTAGATAAACCCCCCAGTCGGACAGTACCGCCAATAGAGGTAGTTGAGAAGTTAGAGTCAGTTGTTCCTTTCGAGTCTGAGGTGGTCTCGATGGCTTGTGATGTAGATGTTATAGCTTCCCTTGATGGTTCATTGGGTCTACACATAGAGGCACTTTATCAAACCTTCACCAAGGAGGACTTACTCAAGGAGGAGTCAAACGAGGACTTATCAGTACAAAGAGTCTATATGGTTACTCGTCGAGGTCAATCAGATGAGTAGAGATAACCTGAGGATGATGAGGAGCAAGGAGAGCCCAAGGTGGGTGGGTCTCCCCGGTTAGTTGATATAGAGGCTACCATTCTACACCTTCAGACTCAGATGATAGAGATGGATAGGGCCATGGAAGCAATGACTGCATAGTTGTCAACAATGAGGGTGGTGCCTCAGATTATAGGTGTAGCCACTTAAGGACTTGATAGCAAATAAGGTTAAGTAGGCAATTTTTTCTAAGAAGGCTGGAGAGGTTGTTAGTAGAGGGAAACCCTACCCATTTGAGTACGAGATGGATCCCTACCCTCCTAGCTTCATTCCCCCATGTTTTAGAGTTTTTTGATGGGTTTGGTAACTCGAGGCATTATGTTGCTCAGTATTGGGCCATATGTTATAACATTGTGGGGAACAATGCACTGATGTTGAGACTCTTCATTAGCAGTCTAGATGGAGTGGGATTTGGTTGGTATGCCGACCTCCCCAACAACTCATTATGGACCTTTTCAGAGCTAGAGAAGGTTTTCATTCAGAGGTTTATCAGTATAGAGCACTAGGTCACAGTTGTGGCTAGATTGTGCCCACAAGAGAGTATCCCAGGTTACATAGTTAGATGGAGGAACCTTAGCCTACAGTGTGAGCCTCAGCTACAAGAGAAGCATGTAGTGGAGATCCTATTAAAGAACATCAATGGTCCCTTACCATCCTACCTCAATAATTTTAGCATTAAAACCTTCCAGAAGTTCCTAACGAAGGTTACTAGCTAGTAGGACAGCATACCCAATGCAGTCCCTCCTAAGGTTGAGAGTTAGCTTTCATGCAGACCTCAATGGCATGAGTCTTCAGGGGCGCCTCCTCCTAGGAAAGGGGAGGTATACAGTACTCATAGGACACAAGCTAAGGGCAAGAGGCCCATAGTTAGTTCAGTGCCTCTATAGTAGTTGTACTCATCAAGTCAGTTAGCTGTATAGTCTAGACCCTCCCGCTGGACTCCGGAGAGTCAGGAGTACCTACTGCAGAAGCTTAGTAAGGAATATCCATTCAAAAGAGAAAGTGTGAGAAAGTTCTTTAGAATCCTTACTAAGAAGAACATCTTAATATTCCTAAATAATAATAGAGTGGAGGAGGAAGGACAGACATACCGCCCACTCTATTATCCCCTTATAGACATATCGGGAATGTTTTAGAGTACTACTATGTTTTCAAGTATAGAGTTGAGAGGCTCATGGCTAGTGGGAAGATTCATTTATAGGATAGTGACCTAGTGCACCCTTAGGGAAAGACCACTTAGACGGTTCAGATGATCTCCAGTTCCAGCCATAATTCCAATCAAGGCTGTATCAGTAGGTCACCCAGAGTTTCTGAGGGAGAGTGGCAGCTAACACTCTCTCGGAAGATGAAGAAGATGATCGACCGAGAAATTCAGAGTTCAGAGGCAGTTGAGAGGAGACCTTTCCAGGCTGATACGACAGTTGCTGCTCCAGTTAATATGCCAGCACCTTTTTCTACTTCTTCTTATATTATAGTGCCTAATAAGCACATTTCTTCTTCTACTTTATGTACTCAAAAGATGTATGAAAAGGAAAATTTTGTTGTAACTTCAGAAGGGAAGATAGGGCCCCTTCCGGTGCTTACGCTGAAGGACTTTATTCTTCTTTCAATTGGCGATGAAATAATAAAAGAATGTGATTTTGGCTACTTTTGGCTTTTTGCTCCTACTTTTACTTCTACTTCATCCAATACTCACTCTTTTCATATTTTACATACTGCTATCAATATAAATTATCATGTATGTGGAGATGAGTCTGAGTATGAAGATGAACTAGTCTTTATAATTCTAGAGGGTGGTTATGACATGGATTCAGAAGATGAATCTGAGAATCCACTCCAGGTACTTTCCTTAGAGCTAGCACAAGCCACCACCTCAGAGCCAAGTGAATCTCCTATTGAGGATGACTCATTATAATAAGTTTTCTTGCATTCAAAAAAGGCCCTTCCACCTCGGATGGCTAAAAATATAAAAGAAAAGGATAAAAAAATTGTTACCCAGCAGGATGATCATAACCCTTCCTCTCAAGAACAATCTAAGGAGAAAGGTAAAGGCCCTCAGTTGGAGGTCGACTATAATATGTTGGCTCATCTACGAAAAATCTCTTCTCTTCTTAGCATCTACGATGCTTTGATGATGTCCCATGACTTGAGAGAGACACTGGTGAAATTCCTACTTAAACTAGAGTCCTTTCAAGCAATCTTTTCTTTTGATTCTGTTCGGGATGCATGTCATTTGAGAGAGATGCCAAGCATTATCTTTTCAAAGCGTGACCTTCTTTAGAGACTTCTGAGAACAACCGTCCCTTGTATGTCACTGCTAAAGTCAATGGTTATAAGTTAAATAGGATCCTCATTGACCAAGTGGCTTCAGTAAACATCCTTACATATAAAACTTTAAAGGGCCTCTCCCTTGGTCACTTCAAGCTCACTTCCAATAAGATTATGTTGAAAGGCTTCAATGACCAAGGCCAACACGCTCTAGGGTTTATTATCCTTCCTCTAAATTTTGGAAATTTCCTAACTGAGGCAAAGTTTCAAGTGATTGAGGCTGATACTTCATACATGGCTCTCTTAGGAAGGCCTTCGATCCACGAGTATGGAATGATACCCTCTACCTTCCACCAATGTATGAATTATATGAGGAATGATATCAAGTATACCATTCTTGGAGATACACAATCCTTTTCTGTGCATGAGGTCTCTATTTATGATGATGCTGAGTATTATACACCTCAAAAAGACTCGTAGACCTCCCCCTTCCTAGTCACAAGTGATACCTGCTAGTGTTATATAGGGTCCTATGCAGCCACCTGCATAGGGTCCTATATAATTGCTAGTATAGGGTCCTTCACAAGTTAGTATTAAGGCAGGTGTTTCCACTGTACATTTTGATAGAGCTCCTTTTCAGTTTTTAGTGAGGCACGATATTCTCCTTAGTAGAGGTAGGGGATGATGAGGTAGAGGTAGAGGAAGATGGTCGACCCGTGAGCCATGGAACTACAACACTCAAACTCGTCCCCCACACCATTATAGTTCCTCCTTGACTATGAAGTTCAACTCTTCGGATGATGAAATGTTCAATGTGCTTCATCGTTCGGTCTGTTCATCACTCCCAGATTCCATTGGTTATGATTTACTGACTACCTTTTATAGGTATTTGATACCTGAGGGTGGATTTACAATAGTTTAAATAAAGATGAAGACTTTCGACATCAGACTACTAGTTGACAACTTATGCCCCATCAAATGAGTGGAATGAGAGTTGAGGATTCCTGTCAAAGACCTTCTGATGCTCCTTCATGAGTGGTGATAGTTCATTGCAGTCTAATGAACACCCTATACCTCTATTATATGAGACATTTGAGCTAGCATAGTCTAAGGAGTATGCCTCTTTATCCCATAGTATAGGTGCCTCATTGGGTCCTAGAAGTCAGGGTACGGAGGAGACCAGTATGGATATATAGGTTATGAGTGCCCCTCATTACTTTTTTACTATTATAGAGGTCTATATAGAGCAGGGTGATGTTACTTCGACTTGGTACGATGAATAATCTCTACAGCAAGCCCGTATTTGGCGAACCGATTTCCCTTGAACCTTAGAAGGTATAGGTTATATGGTAGAAAGTCTATCTACTCATGCCAATATTTGTATCATCTCTTATTCTTATTCGATTATTTCTCTTGTCGATGAAGAATACTTAGTTGAAGATGAAGACAGAATCCTTTATGCTCTAAGAGAGTTTGAAGATGACACTACTTCTACCATGGACGAACTATGTGAGGTGAACTTAGGTACTGAGTCAAACCCTATGTCTATTTTTTATAGTGCTTTAATATATGATTTAGAGCCTCAATATACATCCAGTTACTCTAAGAGTTTAAGGATTTCTTTGCTTGGAATTACGCCGAAATGCCTGATCTAAACCCAGAGGTAGCAGTCTATAAGTTGGCGATTAAGCTCGATGTAGTCCCTGTTAAGTAGTCACATCATAGAACGAGGTTGGAGATTGAATAATAGGTGATCGCTGAAATTAAGAAGCTTATAAAAGCTAGATTCATCAGGAAAGAGAAGTATTCCAGTTGGCTTGCGAATATTGTTCCAATCTAGAAGAAGAGGAAGCAGATACATTTTTGTATCGACTTCCATGATTTGAATAAAGTATGTCCTAAGGATAATTTTCCTCTACCTATCCCTGAGCTTATGGTGTATATAGCATCATCCCATAGCATTTTCTCATTCATGGATGGTTCATCTAGTTATAATCAAAAAAAGATGGACATTGAGGATACGAAGTTCACTACATTTCATACACCTATAGGTATATTTTATTACAAGGTGATGCCCTTCAGTTTTAAGAATGGTGGGGCCACTTATCAACGTATTATGACCATTATCTTTGATGAGATGATACACGAGTAAGTAGAGTGCTATGTGGATGATTTGGTGGTAAAACATAAGGTCCTTGGAGATCATCTTTAAGATTTGTGAACATTTTTGAAAGCCTGTGCAAATTTGATTTAAAAATAAATCCATTAAATACGCATTTGGAGTTAATGCAGGAAAGTTCTTAGGCTTTATAGTTCACTATATGGGCATTGAGATAGACCCTTCTTTGATCAAAGCCATAGTGGATTTGAAACCCTTTAAAAGTCTTACCCAGTTAAGATCCTTTCAGGGTAAGATTACTTTCTTGTAGATATTTATCTCCAACCTTTATGGTAGATGTCATCCCTTCACTGTTCTAGTGAAGAAGGATGCTTGTTTTCACTAGAATGAGTGTTGTTAGGAGGCCTTTGATAGTAAAAAGTGCTACCTGATGAACCTCCTAGGTAAGGAGAATGCCTTGTACTACCTCAGCAACAGTCAATTTAGCTACCCCAATTCTAGGTAGGTCATTGATTCTTTAAACTACGGCCCTAGATGAGTCCTTGGGTGCACTCTTGGCTCAAGAAAATGAGGAAGGTAAGGAGAATACCTTGTACTACCTCAGCAAATAGTTAAATCCTGCAGAGCTAAAGTACCCAGCGATGGAAATGTAATGTTTATCTTTGATCTTTGCGATACCAAAGCTTAAACATTATATGATTTCTCATAAGATTAACCTAATTTCTCGAGTCAACCCTCTACAGTATTTGATGACCTGTCCGACCCTTTCAGGTTATCTAACATGATGGTCTATGATCCTGCTACAGTTTGATATTACTTTTATCCCATAGTGGGCCGTCAAAGGACAAGCTCTAGTCGACTTTCTTGCCTCTCACCTGATCCCTACAAATTCTTCACTTAATGATGATCTACCTGATGAATTAATCATGAGTGTGGATGAGAAGGATTACCCTACTTAAGATATATATTTTAACGGGGTATCATCCGTTAAAGCCTTATACATAAGTGAAACGCCCATAGTTAGGGTAGGTTTGTGCCTCATTTTTATTTCTCGTAAAGGTCACACTCTTCGCTACTCCTATAGTCTTTCAGATCCTCTTACTAATAATGAAGCTGAGTATGAAGCTCTGATTTTGGGGTTAGAGTTGGTCATTTTGATGAATATTTTTTCGAGTGAAAAACTTTGAAGACTCCTAACTGATTATAAATCAAGTAGCATGAGTCTACAAAGTACTTAAGCCTGAGCTCTTGTCTTATCATAATAAAGTAATGGATCTCCTGTATTTAATTCTTAAGGTAACTTTGGCTAAGATCCCTTGATTTACGAATGGTAAAGCAGATGCATTGGCCAATTTAGCAAAGGAATTGGCTGACCCAACTAGCAACCCATTAACTATCATTGTCTAATATCATCAGGCCTTGTGCCCCACAGACTTATCCTCTCTCAATTAGACCTTCATGATAGTGCTCTGATGGCACTTGAAAGTTCGAAAAGGATGTTAAGCCCTTATGAATTAGTCCTAAGGCTAACCAAGAGGGGGGGGGGAATGGTATTTTGAAAAATGTTTTAATCGAAACACAATCTTAAAACAAAAACTATGATTCACCACATAAATTAAAGTGCAGAAATTAAACGCGGAAGAAGTAATAAAAAATACAGAAACTTATAGTGGTTCGGTTAACTCGACTTATGTCCATTCCCTGGAGGCGCCCTCCTAGTATTGCACTAAACTCAATATCTCCCCTTTTTCCCCCATAATAAGGTAGAGAAGCCTTTACAAACCTCCTTTCCACCAACCCAGGTGAGGTAGAGAACCCAACTCCTTTTGCTTCCTCTAGAAGAAGGTAGAAAACTCGACTCTTTTTGCTTCCTCCTGAAAGAGGCAGAGAACCTTGATCAGATGTTGAAGTAGACCACTGTAGAACCCCCAAAAAACTAAGGGCGATGACTGGAGAAGATGATGATGGATCCTTTCTTAGAGCAACCTTTGTGAAACTCCTCACAAACACCCCCTCATAAGATCCTCTCTCTCTCTCCCTTGCTCTTTCTCTCCTCTTAGCTCTTTCAGGTTATAACAACAACAAAATTTTTTTCTCTTGGGTAAAACAAGAGGTCTTATATAGAAGAGCTTCAGAATAGCTCTTAATTTGGCCAAACCAACATTATCATCCAAGACAATAAAAATATCATCCTATACGATCAGTACAAATTAAGCTTAATCAGCCAGGACAATTTGGGATGATCTAAAAGTTTTTGTTCATATCATCCAGGCTGATAGTATATTATGTTGTACAATTAGAAAAAATCATTAAATATTATCTAGAACATTACCCTGAATAGAAGCTGTCCGATAGTTGATCATCTAGGAACAACTAAGGTTTTAGAACTGATCGTCCTGACTAATCACGCGATCATCTAGGATGATATGATCAAATAATCAAATCTTAATTTTTTCCTTAATTATTAGATTAATTTAGGCATAATTGTGTTGCATCATCCAAGATTATGTCATGTATGATGTCCAAAAATAAAAGCTATCTAAATAGATCAGGCGGCCAATTCTTTCAGATTTTAGCCAATCGTCCCGGCCTATACGAATATCATCCAGGACGATGCACTTGATATCTGCCTTAACCAGGATGCCCTAATTAGGGTTTTTATTTTTAACTGATCGTCTAGGCCAATTTTGGGATCATCCTGGACGATGCGAGCAAAGATAGAAACTCTAAAAAACTATTAGAAATAATTCTCTCAAGTTTGTGTGTGCAAGGTTACTTAGCATTGAGAACCACATCGTTTATAATTGACTCAAGAAAAGGGAAAGTTCATAAATTGACTGAGACCTAGTCTACCCAATCTGTAGCTGGTTCAAATTGTAGTTTGATCTTGTGGACCTGAAATATTAGTAGGCAAGGCAGTCATAGAGAAATAGAAGTATTTGTTATTATCAAAATTCTATTTCCAGAAAATATATTCATAACAATCTACCCTTTTTTGATGATGACAAATATAAAAGATAATTAAAGTAATTCAAAGCAGTTTAATAGAAACAACGTGAAGAAATATATAGTTCAACTATCCAACATAAAAACATAACAGCACAAATAGTATAACTACTAAAAAATAGTACAAACTAGAACAGTATAGTTTCTCCCCCTTTTGACATCATAAAAAGGATGAGGGAAAAAGAAAAATAATATATAAACTAAAAAATAGGAGAAGACTAAAATAATGAAAACAAGATGGCCCCTTATCATCCAAAGGAGGAGGTGGTGGTAGTGGATGTGGCTGAAAGTAACTAAAAAGAGTTGCAAACTGCTCCCGAAGCCAGGCCATATCGTTATCGTACTACTGCTACTGGTAAGCCACATAATTGTAAAAATGAGGAATGTCCTTAGTATGTTGGTAATTTTACGTAGAAACATTGGTCTCAAACCGTGTCTCCCACTAGTTGAATCGCTCCACTAGTTGATCCATCTGAGAGTGCTAGCGGAGCAAAACAGGTGTAGGAGCTGCCTCCTCCTCAGCTCCCTTGACTTCCTCATGCCCTGGTTGGAGATGAGTACTATGAAGAAAGTGGAAGGAGTTGTTTGAGTAGAAGTCAGGCTAAAAGTTTTGTAGGGCAGGATATTGGAGGTTGTATTTAGATTCTAAGATATAAGTAATGATATGTCCTAGGGCTAGATTGAGCTTTTTCCTATGTCTTGGATCGTGAATACTAGTCAGATGCTTAATGTATAAAAAAATCAAATCATAGGCATTAAATTCATGACAGGACAAAATATAAAAAGTGGTGATCGAAAGGAGTGGAGTGATATGAATGCGATTACCAGCTTTTGGAAGAATAGAAGTGCGAATGACATGTTGGATTGTCCTAGCATCTTTGAGTAAGCTGCTAAACTCTCCAATGTGAAAGGGAGTATTGGTGTTCCTTAAAACGTGATTGGCCAGAGTCATAGTAAGGATCAGAACATAGGGTGTGGAGTTTGTCTCATGTGGTAGATAGTTACAGGAGCTCTTGACAGTCCCAATAAGTGATTTTGATAGGTATTCTATTCACATAGGACTACAAAGCGGTGAAAGATGAATTGATGTGAAGGCAAGAGAAGAACTCAAATAGTAACTCTAAATTAAATGGAACATTAAGGATAACGAGGAAAATGAGAGTAGTGTGAATAAACAGATCAAGGATATGATTGGAAAGAATGTGCGGGTTGACAGTCCAGGATACAGTGATCCCGGCTATCTTGTACCTCAGATAGGCAGCTTGGTCGCTTGCCTCGGTGAAATGAGGGTTAAGATTCACCCTCAAGGAATTCCCATAAGGCATACGAGACCTCATTCCATCTGCCATAATCAAGTAAATAGAAGGGAAGTGAGAGCAAAGAGGGTTGAAGAAAGATTGTGAGAAAAATTAATTGAATGACTCAGTTTTTAAAGAAATGATCCGATCAGCCTGGATAATTCAGTGATCATCCTAGATGATAAGATAACGTCTTGAATGATTGGTCAAAAAGGCAGTAAAGTTATCTAGGATGATCAGATATCATCCAGGATGATAATATACAGGCAAATGTCCCGAGGAGTCAAGCTGGATGACCATTGATAAAGAAGATTGTCCTAGCCGATTAGGTGGATCATCCAGGACGATTCATAATAATGGTTCATATCGGATGAATTTAAAAATATTTAAAGCATTGCCTCATGTATCATCCAAGATGACCAGGTGGATTGTCCGGGATGATCATCAATAATTGATTGTGCCGGTCAAATTTAAATGTTTAAACGTATTATCACATGTATCATCCATTATTAATAGGTGGATCATATAAGCCGATTATCCATAATTGAGCAAAGATTTAAGAACATTATCTAGGATGAAGAGGATCATCGGAGACGATCACAGTAAGCAAAGCAGGATACGATCATATTGTCCAGGGCGATAATGTTTCGTTTAGGACGATGATAAATAGAGAAAATATATCAGTGGTTAAATGAAAGGTTGGGAGTGAATTGAATGCATCATCTAGGACGATTAAAAAATTGTCCAGGATGACGAGGCCAAAAATGAAATTTAGGAGGTGGATGTAGATGATCAGAGAAGTCCCAAAAACCACAAAAGCACCAGTAAAATATAAAGTTAAAATATAAAAAAGACATAAAATAAGAGAAAAAAAAACGAAATGAAAGTAAGAAAAATTTTTTATTATTATTTTTATTTTTTTATATTCTTTTGTTCTTTTAAAGGCACAAAATTAATAAATTCTTTAAGTGATTGAATTTAAAGGCTTGTAAGACCAATGAGTTAACATTGTCAAAATTAAAAAATGGTAGAATATCTGATCCTATTAATCCTAGCTCTGACTTCTCTTAGGGCAAAATCTTTTTTTGAAAATAAAATACCTAACTCAGAATATACCAATTGGATAAGAAAAAGAGATATATTAATAACTTAGTTCAAGAAAAAATATCTTATAGAATAATATACCAAAGTAATTTGTCACAATCAAGAAATTTGAAATCAAGCCTTTAAAAATATCAAGTGCACATGAATTCTTCTAAGATTTAAAGGTTTGGAAGAGAGGGAAGCTTTCTTTTTATGAGCTCATTTTATGCCTCTTGTCAATTGATTGGTGCACTTTGCGCATCTTTTGATTTTTGATACACTTTATGTATCTTATAATTTTTTGGCGATCATTGCTCATCTTTTGATTTTTGGCATCATTGGCCTTTTTTTTTGCAAGCTAGATCTCTTTTCAAAACTCTTAAATATTCTTAGTTGTAAGTATATCTTCTAGATATTAGAGAAGAAAAACTCACTCTCTAATATAATAAAAAATAAGCCACAAATTAGACTCAAAATCATGTGATAAATGGAATGATTAGATTTCAAAAATCTGAAAGTAATATAAAGACTTTGAACATTTTATGTATAAGGTAGATTACTGTAGCAAGATAGAAATATCTTAATTGCAAAGTCCAGTTGTTAATTTGAGATAGACTTTGTTTAGAAAAGAAAATTACACCATTAAAAGAGGTTAGAGGGAGGGAAACAATCAACGGTATTTTTCCCTTTAACTAATTTAGGGATGTTTAGATATTGACTATAAATTTCCAAAAATAAAAATAAGGCAAAATATCATTTCAGCTATAAAGGAAAACCAAGGTAAAAAATATTAAAGATGTAATAACTATAAAATAACAACAAATATAAGAAACTAAAATAGAAAATAACAAAAATCAATAGAGTAGTAAACATGTAATTCAGAATTTATTAAGCAGCAAGTTTATGCAATTATGAGCCGCGAGCCTCCGCTATCCAAGTACCATATGCTCTCATGAGATCTTTGGTGAGAGCACACCTACCAAAAATCATCAACTATTAAATTTAGGAACCCAAATAGGTTTGGGTCTCTTCTTATGAAATGAAGAATGAAATGCATGTGTTTATGTTGTGAATCATGCAATTTTGGTCACCATGCCCAATGTACTATGGTGAATAGTGCAAGTGTGTGAATTATGTCCTAGCATGCCAGATGTCAAACATTTAATTTCAGGAAAAAGATTTACTAATCTATTTAGGGTATAATGTCTCTTCCTAAATTTTGGCTTTAGATCAAGTGTTGATGTATTCCAATTGCTCTCAAGTGAATTAAATTTAGCTTTAAACCTCAAGTTAGCACTTTCTAAAATAACATTATCAACATTCAAATAGTACTCTTTGTGCTCAGATTCTTTAATATAAGTTTTAAAATCTTATTCAAGTGAGGTGTAGGATGCTTTCAAAGAATCATGCTCAGCAATCAAATCATAATGATTTTTATTTAAATATTCAAATTCATCAAGTAAAGATATGTGATTTCTATCAAGTAGAGTATGATCTTTACTTAAACTTTCATACTCATCTAAATTTAAAAACTCTAATTTCAAACTAGTATGAGATTTCTTAAGTTTCTTATATGATGCATGAATTTTCTCATAAATTTTAAGTAATTGATCATAGGTTGGTTCACATACCTCTTTTTAATCAGATTGACTAAGATGATCACCCATTAAGTACAAATTTATTATATCATCTTGAGCTTCAATCTCAGATGAGTTATATATAGAATCTGCCCACAAAGCCTTTTGGTACTACTTCTTATCCTTCCTATATTTGGGTTTCTCCTCAACCTTCTCTTTGCTTGGGTGCTCCTTAAGTGTTGGACAATCAGCTTTAACATGTTTAGGCTTCTTATATTTAAAACAAATAACATAAGAAGAACTTTTATAATTTTTTTTATCCTTACTCCTTTTCCACTTTTGATGATACTTATTGATCTTTCTTAAAAAGCTTTTGAATTGGCTAGTAATGAAGGCAACACCCTCGCTTTTAAACCCAAAAAAGTTAGTGTCGGTGTTACTGGCCATCAGTGCTATAATTTTCTCCTTCTTTTTTCAACTATATAAGAATTTTTTTTAATTCACCTCTTGGTCATGAGCAATAAGTGATCCAAGTAAATTATAAACAAAATAAGTATTTAAATCTTAGATTCAGTAATTACAATAATCTTAGCATCAAAAGAAAAAGGCTAACATCTCAAAATTTTTTTGACTCTTTCATAATTAGTTAGCTCTTTTCCTAAAGCATGCAATGAGGTGGCAATTTAAGTAAACCTAGTATACATGTTAGAAGTTGATTCAGTAGGTTTCATATGAAAAAGTTTGTAGTCATACAACAAAATATTCAACTATATTGTTTAATTTTATTGGTTTCTTCATAAGCTACAAACAATCTATCCCAAATTTCTTTACCAGTTGCATAAGTTAAAACACGCATATAATTTTCATATTTCAAAGCACATAAAAAATTGTTTAAATATTTAACATTAAGTTATGCTAAATCTCTTTCATCAAAAGTTCATTCAGTAAAAGGAAGTTCAGTTTTAATGACATTAATTTCACAAGAAGGAGGTGTATAACCTTCTTGAACAAGCATCCACATACGATAATCAAGAGAATGTAAAAATGTAGAATTGCGAGTTTTTCAAAAATTAAAAGGAATACTATCTTATAAAGGTGGTCATGTAATAGAATATTCTTTCGTAGTATTACGATTACCAAAGTTAGTCATTGATCAAAATTCAAAAGTTTTCAAAAAATAAATTTTATGAATCCCGCTCTGATACCACTTGAAAGTGCTTTGATGGCACTTGAAAGTTCAACAGGGATAATAAGCCCTTATGAATTAGTCCCAAGACTAACCAAGAGGGGGGAGGGGGGGGGGGGGGGGGGGAGGGGGGGTGAATTGGTATTTTAAAAAATCTTTCAATCAAAATACAATCTTAAAATGAAAACCAAGATTCACCAAAGAAATTAAAGTACGGAAATTAAATGCGAGAGTAGTAATAAAGAACACATAAATTTATAGTGGTTCAATCAACTCGACCTACAGCCACTCCCCGGAGGTGCCCTTCGAGTATTGCACTAAACTCAGTGTCTCACCTTTTGCTCCCACAGTAAGGCGAAGAAGCCTTTACAAACCTCCTTTCCACCAACCCAGGTGAGGCAGAGAACCCAACTCTTTTTGCTTCCTCCAGAAGCAGGTAGAGAACCCAACTCCTTTTGCTTCCTCCTGAAGCAGGTAGAAAACCTTGATCAGATGCTGAAGCATACCTCTCTAGAACCCCCAAGGAACTAGGATGATAATTGGAGAAGACGATGGCGGATCCCTGTTTGGAGCAACCTTTGTGAAACCCCTCACAAACTTCCATCACAAGATCCTCTCTCTCTCTTTCCCTTGCTCTCCCTCTCCTCTAAGCTCTCTTAGGTCAAAACAGTAGCAAAAGATTTTTCTCTTGGGTAGAACAAGAGGTCTTATATAGAAGAGATTCAGAATAGCTCTTAATTGCACCAAACTTACTTTATCATCTTGTACGATCAATACAAATTAAGCTCAAATAACTAGGTTGATTTGGAACTATCAGAAGGTTTTTGTTCATATCATCCATGATGATAGTATATCATCCTATATGATTAGTACAAATCATTGAATATCACCCAGAACATCGCCCTTAATAGAAGCTGGCCAATATTTGATCATCTAGGAATAACTAAGGTTTTTGAACTGATCGTCCTAGCTGATCTTGTGATTGCCTAGGATGATATGATCAAGCAATCAAATCTTAATTACTTTCCTTAATTACCAAATTAATTTAGGCATAATTATGGTCCAAGATGATGTCCTAGACGATGTATAAAAATAAAAGCTACATAAATTGATCTGGCAGCTAATTCTTTCTGATTTGAGGCTATCGTCCCAGTCAATATGAATATCATCTAGGAAGATGCACTTAATGATGGCTGCCTTAACCAGGATGCCATAATTAGGGTTTATATTTTTAACTAATCATCTAGGTCATTTTTCGGATCATCCCGGATGATGTGAGCAAAAACAAAAAAACTCTAAAAAATAGTCAAAAAAAATTCTTCCAAGTAAGTGTGTGCAAGGTTACTTAGCATCAGGAACCACATCATTTACAATGGACTCAGAAAAAAGGAATGTTTTACAAACTGACTCAGACCTAGTCTACCTAATCTTGAGCTGGTTTAAATTATAGTTTGATCTTATGAACCTTAAATATTTGTAGGAAAGGCAGTCATAGAGAAATAGAAGTATTTGTTATCATCAAAATTCTATTTCCTAAAAATAGATTCGCAACAACTCACGATGTTTGCAGTTGAGGAAGAGTCGAATTGGAGAGATCCTTTTATAGAGTATTTGAAGCATGGCAGGCTGTCGGATGATCGCTCTCTGCTTCTTTGATTAGAAAGAGAGCTTTATCATTTACTTATATAAACAATACCCTATATCGATGCTCTTTTGACCAAATGTTGTTACTTTGTCTCAATAATAAAGAGGCTTGTAAGGTATGGGCGAGATACATGAAGGTCTTTGTGGTGCTCATCAATCTGGACCAAAAATTAAGATCAGAATCAATACTTTGATTATTATTGGTTGACTATGATATGTGATTGTATGGAGCATGCTAAAAGGTTCCACCAGTGCCAGATTTGTAGCACAATGATTCACTAACTCCCTAATTTATTGCATCCTACTATCTCTTCATGGCCTTTCGAAGGTTGGGGCACAGATGTAGTGGGTCCTATCAACCCTTCTTCCTCTAGGGGTCATAAGTTTATTCTAGTTGTAACCGATTACTGCTCTAAGTGGGTGGAAGCAATTCCACTTAAAGAGGTAAAATTAGAATATGTGATGCGTTTCTTTCGTGATCACGTTATTTACCATTTTGGTGTTCCACATCGTATCATTTTTTACAACTATCCATCATTTAGAAGCACGAAGATTGCCAAATTTTCCCACCACCATAATATTAATTGGTGATATTCTTCAATCTATTATCTTAAAGCCAATAGCTTAGCCGAGGCATTTATAAAACTCTCGTACAACTTATAAGCAAAATTATTGTTGCAAATAAATGAGAGTGGCATGATAAGTTACCTGAAGCATTATGGGATTATAGGACTACATATTGTACTTGTACTCAGTCTACACCATATGCATTGGCTTTTGGGGTTAAGGTAGTCCTCCCACTTGAGGTTGAGCTCCCCTCATTATATATGGAAGTTAATCATAATCTTTCTCATGAAGATAATGCTCGATTTCGGTTGGAAGAGCTGTGCTTGCAAGCTTATAAGAACCTTAAGTTGTACCAAACTCTTATGGCTCGAGCACATGATCGCATTGTTCGACCCCGTGCTTTCCAGGTTGGCGATTTAGTTCTTATCTTGTGTAGGCCTATCATTTCGCTCTGAAGTCGAAGTGGTAAGTTTGAGCCTATTTGGGAAGGCCCCATTATCGTAGAGAAAGTATACGAAGGTGGTTCATACCTTCTTATTAATGCAAATGGGGTTCACCCCATGCTTGTCATCAACGGGCAATACTTAAAAAAGTATTATGCCTGAGTTTTGCATGTTGCAGGAGGATCCCCCTACCTCCCGTAAATATCCATCTATATATATATTGCTTAAAAGGATCCCTCTTACATTTTGGCAGTCTGTGTGGTTACGAAGATTTGTCCTCTACAACATGATGTTCGTTATGAAGAGTATAATGTCATCCTTGAAGATGATATGCTAATATAACGTAGGGAAATTAGTGCTTATATTTGCACTACCAAGTTTTGCTTATCACACCCAACTATGATCTGGGATACCAAAACTAATAATTCAAATCTCTTTTTGAGATGAGATACTGGGCCCATACCAACCCACATTAGTTGGGTGAGGTAATATTGATCCACAATCTATCTATAAATTATATTCTTAGATCAATTTAGCTATAATTATGCTCCCCAATTTCATTCATGTGACGGATGTGGCCAAGGTTATCAAAGCCAATATTTCAAATTCTTTGCTAGAACATATCTAATTTCTCTCCCCAGTTTTGTTTATGTGGCGAATATGGCCTAGGTTATCAAAGCCAATCCTACTTCCCTCTCTTTGTGTTTTGGTCGTTGATTATGAACATATATATATATATATATATATATATATATATATATATATATATATATATAATAGAAAGAGAGGAAGCTCTTATTTGAGCAAAGTCAGTTGCCCTTGTCATAGGTGAAACCTGGCCTTACTCTCAAAGAGCTTAATTTTACCCTCTTCTCCTCCTCTATTATTTTTGAGAGGAAGCTCTTCAACACCTGGTTAGGCAGGTGTTGAAGCTTACCTGGTTGGGGGTGCCCAATAGAGCACCTGGAAGGCATACCCCACCACCATGACTCTTTATTCATTCGTTTCAAATGAACGAGTGAGTGTTGAGCCCTTCCTCATCTACTCTACCAAAATGGTAAGTCATGTGTTGAAGCTTACCTTGTTGAGGAAGCCCGACAGAGTCCTTGGGAGGCATTCCTCACCACCCTTTACTTTCTGATGTCATGTTGTGATCAGGTAGGCATCAGACCCTGACTATCTATTCGCTCGTTTGAAATGAATGAGTGAGTATTGAGCCCTTCCTTATCTTCTCCATCGAAATAGTTAGGCAGGTGTTTAACCTTAC
>NW_021319744.1:223491-229371 GCF_001605985.2 Dendrobium catenatum | reverse complement strand
ATATTATTATTAATTTAATTATATATATATATATATATATATATATACTTTAAATTACTTAATTTTAAAATTATGGTTAAAAATTTATCTTAAATAATTTGTAATTATTAAATTATTAAATATTTATGTACTTAGTTAATAAATACTTAATTTTAAATTTTAATTATTTTCTTAAATTAACAAATTATCTTTATTAAATTATTTAAAATTAAGAAGATTTAAGTATTTAATTTAACTTAATTTAATATTTATTCTTAAATACTTATTATTTTAAATATTTAAAAATACCTTTTAATGCATTAAACTTTAAAAATTCATATTAAACTCATTTTAATCGGATTTTTGCGTAAAATAACTTGAATTTTTTTGAAAAATATGTGTTTTATTTTAGATATCAAATCATATTATTATGGCATATTTCTAAATTACTTAATTATTTGGATATTTGAATAATATTTGAATAGTTAATATAATAATTATTTTTAGATTAAAAATTATTTTAAACTATCATTTTGAAACCTCCCTTTGGGTGACCAATGGATCTTCCATGTGTATGAATATTGGATCATTTTGAATTACATTATTCTCTAAAATTAATTTATTTAATACCTGTATTCAAAATTATTTTAAAATTACATATATTTTAAACTCCCAAATTTTGGGAGATCCACTCATGTAATTTTAAACTTATATCATATTTATGAATAGTATTAATTGGGAAGGTGGATTAGTGGGTGATTGAGATCCAATCATTCACTAATCTCACCGATAAATGCGCTTATCTTTTCTTTTATTGCCTTTTGCATGTGTAGGATACACGAACACTTAGTCTAGGTCCTCCTAGATTTAAGGATATGGTGTGGTTACTATTTTTATGTACTCCTTGCATGTTTACCTAAGGGTTAGTCCAAAACTTTATTTAAACCCACTTAATGTTGTTACACACTAAGGATAATAATTAAGGATCCATTTAGCAAATTTAAAAAAATTCTATGAGCCAAAGTAGATCCCCGATAGATATGAAATATTTAATATTTAAACTTAGTGACATCCTAAACCTCCTAGAATTCTCAAGTAATTTTTAGGGCCCTTTAGACCCCTTAATTAACAAACCCTAATTTACCCGTAATTAGGGCCCCAA
The DNA here is from genome assembly GCF_001605985.2 of Dendrobium catenatum. NCBI lineage: Eukaryota > Viridiplantae > Streptophyta > Magnoliopsida > Asparagales > Orchidaceae > Dendrobium > Dendrobium catenatum. The sequence continues at coordinate 228,230 of NW_021319744.1, read as the reverse complement.
TAACTTCTGAAAATTATAATAATTCCATTTTAACTCAAAAAATTACATATAATAGCTTGAACTCTTAAACATTTATCCCTTAACCTTGTAAAATTAGGGCCCCACAATTGGACTTTCTTTTGGACCTTAGTTTAATTTTAATTACCTTTTAGCCCTTATTAATTAACTAAAAATTATTAAAAACTCCAAATTTTCTGCAAACACTTGGGAACACCTTCATAGGTCATTCCTGACCTTTTTGGATAATTCCAATCAGTTTTGAGCTAATTTGGAGCAAGAACCCCTAAAACACCCTTAATTAAGCAATTTCACTAATTCATTAATTGTCCCAATCTTTGGAAATTCATATCTTTGCCTAGAAAACTCTAAATCCAGCAAAGTTAAAGCCTAACTACTTCCCTTAAGGCTTAATATTTAATTAAAATGCTAGAACCCCAAAACCTAGCCTATTTCTAATAGTGACCTTTTGGGCCCCTTAGCCTAGCATAGAGGAGGACATTGAACTTTCTAAAATTAGTTAATACAACTTAAACTTCAAATATCACTATCTTAAGCAATAAAATGGATCAACCAACTAAATTAACTAAAAATGGATCCCAATATATTAATATTTAAACTTTAATTAAAGTTTTCCATTTTGGCCTTCAACAAACTTGAACTCTATACAACTTGAACAAATTACACTACATAGAACCTATCCAAAGCCACACAAGCCTATTACACACACATAGGTTTGCTAGGGAACCACTTCTAGCTCTAGGATTAGGTCCAGTGTTTACTTTTTCTACTTTCTGTGATGTTATTGTATGTGGTACATGTGATTGCTTGATTTTTTTTTGGTTTGACTTCTTGTGATTTCTGTGATGTTTTATTACTATATTTCCTACTTATGATGTGATTTTTGCATTAGAATATCCATGGACTAGGGCCACTTTTATACTAATCCAGTCTTATACATGTGGCCATGCTCATGTAGTGCTAAAAACAAAGGGGGGCAATAATCATTAAGTTTTAAACCTAACAACATTTTCTGCAAGCGCTCTAGAAAATTGCTAATGCTCCCCTTCTTAAATTAAAAGAGAGTCGCCAAGTGTATTTAATTTTTATATAATTATTAACATTTTGGATTTTGATATATGAACTGCTTGGGATGATTTTCATTAGGAAAACCATTCAGGAGTTTGGGTCTAGATTTTCTTTTTCATAATGTAATTTGATGTAATTCATTGAGTTATGAAAGACTTTAAAAGTCCAGCATTTCAAACACTTGGAACCCAAAGAGAATAAGAAAGGCCCCCTCGTGAGAAATTTCTTAGTCATTTAGGTACCCTTCAAGAGGATGAACCAAACGGAGCCCGAAGGAGACGGTCCAAAGGGAGATGTGTTGAGAAAGTTGCTACCTAGCTTTAAATGATTTACATTCTTGTAATTTATATTTTTTGATGATTTCAAATATTATTATTATTATTTTTATTTTCTCCTAACACATTTTGGAAGATTTCTTTTTGGCTCTTATGTGTACTAACTTTTCAGGAAAATCATACTCCAAATTGTTGAAGACTTCAAATTATGATCTTCTTAATTTTTTTTTGTAAAACCAGAATGTGTTTTTAATTTAATTTGAGTCTGAGAGAGTATGATTGTAAATTGAGTAACTTATAACACACAAACTCAGGGAGAGTTAAAATTCATAATTTTTAAAACTGATCAAAAATTAAGAACCATACTCGTACAAGACGATCTGGTTAGTTAACTCCCAAACGAGCAAAAGAACGAACATAGAGGATTAAATTTTTTTCTAAATTCTATTCATCTATATGATATTTTTCATTCAACGCAGGACGATGGGCTCTGGATGCGTTCATTCGAACGATATTTTTCGTACATCCCAGGACGGTGCTTTCTGGATGAGTTCGTCCGAACGATAATTATCATTCATCCCAGGATGATGGGCTCTGGATTTGTCGAAATGAACTATTCATCTAGATGATAATTATGGTTTATCCCAAGATGAGGTTCTCTATTCTGGAAATTTAATATTTGTCCTTATTTTTGTACCAATGAACTTTGAGAAAAATTATTCATACCGGACGAACCATGTTTGTACGGGATAATGATCGGGCAAGAAAGCTGGTCGTACCATTTCACATTAAGTTTGTATACAATAGTTTTATAGTGTTCGTACGTACAAAATTGGATCGTATGGGATGATCATGATCAGTCATAAATTAAAAAATGCAATTTTTGGACAATTTTTTGTGTCTTTTTTATAAAAGGTCCACTTAAGACTGTCATGCAATCTTTTTGTCATTTTGGTCTTTGTGCATACTGAAGGAAGATTGAAGGAGAGAGTGAGAGAGAGTGTTTGAAAGAGAGTTTTTACTACTGGAGTGTGAAGGGTTTACTTGGTTACTCGAAGGTAAGGATCTCTTTTTGTAATTTATGCATGATTACTTCACACTTTTCTCTTCTCCTTCTATATTTCTTGTGAGAAGATCTTTCAAGAAGATCCGGTTCTCTGTCGACATTAGAGGAGTGTGAACAGCCAAAGGTTCTCTTCCGACACTTGAGGAGTGTGATCTGCCGAAGGTTCTTTGCCTACTCTTGGAGGGTATAATAGGACGACGGTACTCTGCCTACACTTAGAGGGTATAAAAGGATGACGGTTCTCTTCCATACTGGGTAGTGGTGGAAGAGAGTTTTCGTGAAGGCTTCTCTGCCTTACTATGGGTGCAAAAGGAGAGACACGTATGGTAAAAGTGCAATACCTGAAGTGGGAGACTTCAGGGAGTAGATGTAGGTCATTTTTGATTGAACCACTATAAATCTTGTATATATTATTTTTCACTACTTTTTAAGTGTGGTTAAAAAATCATTTCTAAAAATTCACTAAAATTAAAACATTTTAAGAGGAAATTTTTAAATTACCAATTCACCCCCCTCTTGGTTAGCAGTAGGGATATAAGCTTAGGACTAACAACCTAATTCATATTTAACAAGTTTCAACAAGTGGTATCAGAGCTTAGTTTCAAAACTAAAAGTTTAAACTACTTTTTGATTAACGACCATGACTATGAAAGTTTGTTAGGGATGTAAATCCCTTATGAATTGGCCCAAGACTAACAAAGAGAGAGGTAAATTGGATAACTTTAAAACCAAAGATAAAACTCAAACCAAAATCATCACAAAGAAAACCAAATATGGAAATTAAATGCAGAAGCAAATAATAAGAAAAGAACACACTGGATTTATAGTGGTTTGGTCAAACCTTGACCTACGTCCACTCCTTGGAGGCACCCTCCATGTATTGCACTAAGACAAGTGTCTCTCATTTAGCCCCCACAGCTAGGCGGAGAAGCCCTTACAAAATCACTTCCACTTTCCCCGGTGCGGCGTAGTCGCCGGCTCCTTTGACAACAAAGAGATTTTCTTCTTTGGTGAACTTACCTCGAGACAAGCCTTGAATCTGATGGTACTAAGGTGCGAGTTCGCCGGAGCAACCGTGTGGAATCCCCTCCACTCTCCCTTGGGTTCCCCCCTCACATAATATTCTCCCTCTCAAACTCCACCCTTTCCTCTCTCCCTTTCAAGCTCTGTCTTCAAGTTTCCCCCACAAGAACGAAGCTACAATGGCTGCAAAAAACACTTACAAAGTGCCTTGTCATAGCTTAAATAGAAGAGCTAAAAATGAGCTCATTAATGCAAGTTGCCGACATTATTATCCAGGATGATAGACATATCTCATGGTTGATTAGTTCAAATATGAGAAAAATCATCCTGAATATCGCCCTGAAGTGATGCTGGACGATGTCTAATCATCCCGGACGATCTTGCGATCGCCCCGGATGAAATCACCATTAATTGCTTTCAAAAATTGCCAGAGAAATTTTGGAAAAATTGTCCTGGATCATCCTGGCTGATATTTTATAGTCCAGGCCGATCCACCAGGCCGATGTCCAAAAATAATAATTTTTTAAGTAGATCTGGCGGCAAAAACTTTCTGAATTTAGCCTATCATCCTGGCCGATATAAAATCATCGAGGACGATGTATTTTACATAATGATGGCTGCTTTAATGATGATGCCCTAATTAAAGTTTCTGCTTTTGAACAGATCGTCCCGGCCGATATAAATTTCGTCCAGGACGATATTACCAAAAATAATAAACTCTAGTGAAGAGTCAGAAACTTATATGTTAGAAAGCATCAGGAGTCACAACAAATACAATAGACTCAAGAAAGGAAAAAGGGGTACAAACTAACTCAGACCTAGTCTACCCAATCTTGTGCTGATTCCAAATTGCAGTCCGATCTTGTGAACCTGAAATGTTAGTAGAAAGCAGTCATAGAAAAAAAGAATGTTTGCTATCATCAAAATTATAAGCCACAGATCTGCAACAATCTCCCCCTTTTTGATGATGGCAAACATTTCAATTTGAATTTTCAAAAAAAGCAATTCTCCTAATCTCCCCCTCACTAGAATAAACCCTTTTAAAAAATAGGGGAGATAAACATATTTTTGTTGTTTTTATTTTTTTGAAAACAGGATATAAACACGATAACAGTACAAAAATTCAATAATACGTTCTCCCCCTTTGACATTATCAAAAAGAGAGGAGGCACAAACAAAAAAAAATAAAACAAAAAAATGTAAAAATGTTCCCTGATCTAGTAAAAAAAATATAAAAAAATTCTTAAAATGAGAAAGTTACCTCTTAGTTTTAATCAAAAACTTAGTAG
>NW_021319744.1:209610-221042 GCF_001605985.2 Dendrobium catenatum | reverse complement strand
GCTTTCCAAAATTGCCAGAGAAATTTTGAAAAAATTGTCCTGGATCGTCCTGGATGATATAAAATCGTCCAGAATGATGTATTTTACATAATGACGACTACTTTAATGGGGATGCCCTAATTAGTTATTTTGCTTTTGAACAGATCGCCCCGACTGATATAAATATCATCCAGGACGATATTACCAAAAACAGTAATCTCTAGGGAACAGTCAGAAACTCTTATACATTACAAAACATTAGGAGCCACAACAAATACAGTAGGCTCAAGAAAGGAAAAAGGGGTACAAACTGACTCAGACCTAGTCTACCCAATCTTGAGCTGATTCCAAATTGTAGTCTGATCGTGTGAACCTAAAATGTTATTAGAAAGCAGTCATAGAGAAAAATAATGTTTGATATCGTCAAAATCATAAGCCACAGATCCGCAACATACTACATTTGGAAATCGAAACACACTTGAAGGTTACTCCATAACTAGACCTCCCTTATTTGATAATATTTCTTTTAATTTTTGGAAAACACACATGTCAACATTTTTACAGTCACTAGATTACGGTATGTGGATCCTAGTTTAGGAAGGATATACAAAACCAACTAGATTAGTTAATGGTATTAGAATAGAAAAACCCTTTGCAGATTGGACTATAGAAGAACATGACATAGCACAACTAAATGCTAAATATTTAAATAGTTTCTTTTATGCTCATAAGTCAGAAGAATACATGCAGGTTTCCACTTGTAAGAGTGGAAAGGACATTTGGGATAGAATTTTTATAACATATGAAGGGACTAATGAAGTTAAATAATCTATACTTACTATCTCGTTGCATGACTATGAATTATTTTGCATGAAACCTAATGAATCCATTTCCGACTTGTACACAAGATTCACACAAAAAGTCACCTCTTTACATGCATTGGGTAGGAAACTAAAGAACGCTGAAATGGTTAATAAGATATTTCATTATTTGCCTACTACATATGATGCTAAAATAATTATGATTACAGAGTCTAAAGATTTTAATGTTTACTCTATCGATAATCTTCTCAGATCACTAATTGCTTACGAGCAAGAAGTGAGTCAAAGAAAGATTGATGTAGGTGAACCACGAAGGGAAAAGAACATAGCACTGAAAGTGGAGGAGTCAGAGAGTGATCTATATAACCGAAGGATGAAGATGGCATCGCACTAATGACTTGAAAGTTTAGAAGCTTTCTGAAGTGGAAGCAAAAGAGATGCAAGTAATGGAATCGAGGTAAATTCAATAGGAATGTTAAGGTTTTAAATGATATTATTTGCTATGAGTGCAGGAAACCTAGACACATTAAGTCAGACTGCCCAAAACTCAAAGCCACTTCTAGCAAGGAGAAGTTAGAGGAGAAACCAATGGTGAAGAAGGGCAAGAAGAAATTCCAAAGAGCTTTTTGAGCAGACTCATCTGAGACTTAAAAGGAAGAGAAAGTCACCAATCTGTGCTTAATGGCCGATAATCTTAATTAGTTAGATCAAGAAGAGGAATGTGACTTGACTTACAATAAACTTTTAGAAGTCTCTGAATGCATATATGTTGCTTATAGAAAATTAAATAAAATGCATGGTAGTCTGAACTTAGACTTACAATAATTTCAAAGAGAATAAGAGATTCTTAGGAAAGATCATTCTTTAATTGATAACAACCACATGAAATTACTTGATGAGTTTGATGATTTGAATAAGAACCATGAAAATTTAAAATCATCATATACAAAACTTAAAAAAGAATTTAAAGATTTTAAGGATGATTCAGAGAGAAAACATTATCGGATAAACTATACAAATAGTATATTGAAAGATTTGAATACCTTTGACAAACTAAAGATAAAAGCTCTCGAAGATAATAGGATACTCCCAAGACTTGAAGATTTCATAAATCCTATTTTGTATCTAAAATTTATACAATTCATGAAAAGATAGAATAATTATAGAAGATTAAGAAACCCATTTTCTGGAGTCAAATGCTTTAATTATGGATTGTTTAGACATATAGCACACACTTGTACATTGAATAGAAAAACTTATTTGGTGTGGAAGCTTAAGATGCATAAACCTAGATATAACATACATGCATCTGTTTATAGTTTGCAAAAAGGTTAACCCAAACTTGTTTGGATTCTCAGGTCTAATGTTTGATGATTTTACAGGATCGCTCTCACACAAGGCCTCATGAGAGCATATGGTACTTCGATAGCTGTTGCTCAAAGCATATGAATGGAGATACTGCATAATTTATATTACTGGAAGCCAAGAGTGGAGGCAGGATTACACTTAAAGATAACACCACAAGGAAGGTGGCTGGATCATGTATGATTAGAAATCTTCAAAACTTTTTTATTGAGAATATACTACTTGTAGAAGGCTTAAAGTATAATCTGTTAAGTATTAGCCAGTTATGTGATAAAGGATAATGTGTTAAATTTTTTCCTACTAGCTGCATATTATGCCTAAATGGAAAATATGTTTTGTATGGTATAAGGGTAAATAATGTGTATGTTCTAGACTTAAATTGTATCAAAACTCCTACTGCTTTTTATTTTAAAATAATTTCTGATGACTTTTGGCTTTGACATAGAAGACTTTATCACTCTAGCATGAAAAATCTTTTGAGAATTACCCAAAAGAACTTAGTGAGAGGTATACCAAAACTAGACTTTACTAAAGATCACCTTTATGATGCATGTCAATTAGGAAAATAGGTGAAGTCCACTTTTCAGTCCAATAAGGATCTTAGAACTAGTAAACCATTGAAGATTTTACATATGGATCTTTTTGGATCAGTTGGACTGTAAGTCTAGAAAGGAAGGTATATGAATTTATAATTGTGGATGATTTCTCAAGATTCATATGAGTTTGATTTTTATATCATTAGAGTGAATCATTTGATGAATTGAGAAATTTTTCAACTTAGATTCAAAGGAAACTAGTATGCGAGATTTTGATAATTCAAAGTGATCATGGAGGAGAATTTGAAAATAAAAATTTTGAGGAATTTTGTGAAGAGAAATGGATTGATCAAAATTTTTCTGTACCTAGAACCCCTCAGCAGAATGGGGTAGTAGAAAGAAAAGGCAAAATATTAATTGAAGCCACTCGAGCCATGTTGACAGAATATTCACTTCCTAAATATTTCTGGGCTGAGATGGTTTGCATAACATGTTATGTTCTGAATAGGGTGAATATAAGATCAAACTTGAATAAAATACCCTATGAGTTACTTAAGGGGAGAACACCTAATTTGTCACATTTATATGTTTTTGGATGTATGGAGTTCATTCATAACAATAAAAAATCTGTCTTAGAAAAATTTAATCCAAAATTAGATGAAGGAATTTTTATAAGATATTCAAGTGTTAGAAAATCTTATAGAGTATTCAATAATAGAACTTTAATAATTGAAGAGACTAAACATGTTATATTTGATGAATCTTAAATTTTGGAAGAGCCGATTATTAAAGAGGATAAGATAGAGATTGACTCCCAAAAGATTTAGAAAATAAATTTGGATTAAATTTTGGAGATAGAAAACTCGATGCCTAGATATTTTCTAAAAACATCCAAAGAAATTGATTATAGGTGAACCTAGTGAGGGTGTTAAGACTAGGCGTGGACTGAACAAAAAAGTCAATCATTCAGCCTTTATTTCAATGATATAACCTATAAATATTAATCAAGCACTTTTGAATAAATTTTGGATATTAGAAATAAAGTTTGAGAATTAACTATAAGGCCAACGGATCAAAGTGTAGTTAGAACTAAGTGGGTATTCAAGAATAAAATAAATGACTCTGGTGTAGTCATTAGAAATAAGGCTACATTGGTGGCTAAGGGGTTTAATCAGATTGAAGGGATTGATTTTGAGGAAACTTTTTGCCCTTGTAGCTAGACTTGAAGCAATTAGGATTTTGTTAGCTTTTGCCAATTTTAGAGGATTTAAATTATATCAAATGGATGTTAAAAGTATTTTTTTAAATGGGATGATTCAAGAGGATGTTTATGTGGAACAATATCCAGGCTTTAAAAATTCTAAACACCAAAATCATATTTTCTAATTGAAAAAGGTATTATATGGATTGAAATAGGCACCTAAGGCTTGATATGAGAGGTTGAGCACCTTTTTACTTGAGAGATCTTTTGAAAAAGGAAGTATGGACACAACTCTCTTTCTAAAGAAATTGGGAGAGGATATACTCATTGTACAAATTTATGTTGATGATATCATCTTTAGATCTACAAACAAAATCTTTGTGATGATTTTTCAAAAATAATTAGTGAATTTGAGATGAGTCTAATGGGAGATTTGAATTACTTTATAGGCTTTAGTATTAAGAAAATTTAGAAGAGTATATTTCTTAGTTAGTCGAAGTATGTTAAGGACATTCTCAAAAAGTATGAAATGGATAATACTAAACTTGCTAGTACACCTATGAGTTTCTCAGTTTAGTTGGATAAGGACCCTAAGAGAAAATATGTTTATCAAAAGAAATTTAGGGGAATAATTGGATCTTTGCTTTACTTGATAGCTAGCCAACCCGATATCATGTTTAGTGTTTGTTTTCGTGCTAGATTTCAATTAGATATAAAAGAATCACTTTTTATAGCATTGAAAAGGATTTTGAGATATCTCTTGGGAACTCAAAACTTATGGATTTGGTATCCTAAGTTTAACTCTTCATTTGAAATAATTGGATATTTAAATTCCGACTTTACAGGTTATAGGGTTGATAGAAAGAGTACTTTTGGAATATATTAATTTATTGGAAATTATTTACTATCTTGGTCCATTAGAAAATAGAATTCCATAGCCCTATCTACTACTAAATCTGAATACATTGCCTTTGGAAGTTGTGTGGCACAAGTACTTTGGTTGAAATAATTATTGATTTATTTAGAATTAATAATAGGTACTATTCCCAATTATTGTGATAATACTAGTACCATTTATATTTCTAAAAATCCTATTCAATATTCAAGAATAAAATATATAGACATCAGGCATCATTTTATAAGGGATCATATATCCAAAGTAAAAATTGAACTCAATCATGTTTCAATTGAAAATCAACTTGTAGACATTTTTACTAAACCATTAGGCTTTGATACTTTTAGTACATTAAGAATAAGGCTTGGTGTGATTGATTTGAATATTTAAATAATGGTTTCTACAACATTGACATGTGTTTTGTTTGTGTGCTTTATGATTTTGTAATTTTCCGTATGTGTTTTTCAATTTTTATTCGTGTTTATTTTTGCAATTTCCTATCTATTTGTTTTATGTAGTTTCACATCAAAATTCATGATTTTGAGCAACGGTATGAAAATTTCTAAGTGTGACATTCGTTTGTATAAACATATTTTCGTACGGGACGAATCCTGTAGTGTATTAATTATTGAGATGAATGATTTGCATGCAATTTTTCAATTTTCAATACAGTTTGTCTGTACGATCATAACGATCATCTGGACGATGTGTATTCAATCATATGTACGCATTTAGATGGTTATATGGATAAGGATAATTTTAAATTCTAATCGTACGTACAAACCAGAAGTTCGTACATACAAACCACATGTCACTCTAAGTGAGGCACGATTCAAACCATTATAAAAATGAACTTAAATAACTGATCATCCTTGACAAACACCTGTTTATCTATACAATCGTCTGGTAAAAAAATTCTGTATGAAAGGATGCCTCGTAACTCGTATGATTACGAATGTCATTTCATTTCTAACGCATACACTCGTACATATGAAATTTTCATTCGTACATATGAACAAAGTGTCAAACGGGATGAACCAATTTTCATCCGTATGAAAGGTCATTTTTCCTTTAAATTGGAAAGGTTTAGAATCAAATTTCTTCATTCACCTCAAAAGCCTTTTCAATCTTCTATTCCTTTTTTATCCTTTCTAATGGCTAGTTCAAGCAAGAGGGTTAGGCATGCTAAGGAACTCACTAGGGGACCTAAGAATGCCAGTGAAAAATTTATTTCCAAGGAAAAAGAAGAAACTTTCCCTAGGTTTGTATCTGCGAAAATGACCCCTTCTAGAATTTTGATTCAGGAAAACATAGTCTATCAGATACTACCACTCTTTTCTTTTACTCAATTTGATTATCCTTACTTTAATTTACTTCTTCAATATATCTACATTTCATTATTTCCTAGCGAACATGACCTTTAACTCTGATCAAGATAGGATTACATCCTTTGTTCTAGGAAAGAATGTTGAAATAACCAAGGTGGATTTGGGAGCTTTCTTAAACTTAAAGACTGAAGGAATATGAGCCCACAATTTGGCTTCTTCTATAACTTTTGATTGGAGTGAGATTAAACGAGTACTTAGAGGGATTAGACAAGAATGCCATTTGGCCAAAGTAAACACTCTACATCAAGATGCTAGAATCATCCAGCATGTGCTTAGAACTTCCATCATTCCAAAATTTGGTGATAGAATTAATATCACTCCTCTTCTTTTCATTGTCACTTATTTGATTCTTACTGGTCAACCCGTTGATGAAGCCCAACTCATTCTTGACTATCTTTATGGGCTATCTGAAATTGGCCATGTATCCCACTGGATAAAGAAGAATATTGCTCTAGGACACCTTGTGGCTTATATTCTTGATAAGAAGTACAAATTTGTTCTTCCTGATATGTCTCATCTTGAAGAGCCTCTATTCTACAATCATGGTTCATTCTGAGCTATCTTTGCAAAACATGATGAAGGTGCTGACATTGAGGGGGAGGAGAGAGAACCTGCATCTGTGCCTACTCGTGAACGAAACTTCCAAGATATGGTTCTTAGGTCTGATAATCTTGAGACTCATTCTGATCATTGCATTGATCAAATTGAAACTCATCTACAGTAGCAGAATGCGCAATACCAGCAGGACATGGGCTGGATGCGAGGCCACTCGATGTTTTGAGCTTAAATATGGCTATAATTAGTAGCTATTTTAACTTCTTCAACTAGCATCCTCCTCCAGATCAGGGACCCTCTAAGTGATGACTGTATTTCTATTATATTTCTCTCTACCAGATATGATGTGATGTGTTGTTAGCTTTTAAGTTTTTATGTTTTATGTGATGTTATGTGAAGTGCTGTGTTTTCAGTTTCTATGTTTTATGTGTTATGAAAATCTATTTATTGATATCAATCATGCTCAATGTAATATTTTTCACCATGATATCAATAAAAATTATCCTGTCTTTTTTTTGTGTGTGTTTTTGATCTCATTCAGAAATGTTTGTTAGCCTATATGATTATCCTTAAAATATTGATCTAACAAACTGCTATATTTTAAAATGCAATACAAAATTCAATTCATTAGAAAATCCAATTTTTTTTTTTTTTTAAAATTATGTTATAACTTGATCTAGTTAAGGATATCAATCTCATGTCTCTTGTTAGACTAACATAATTTTAATATTGTTATTGCAATTTGAATATTTTCTTATTTTTATTTATCTGTTTAATATAAATATTATTGTACTTAGAGAAATTTGAGATTTTAGATTATTGATTCTAAAAAGATCAAATAAATACTTAAAAATATATAAATTTATAAAAATCAAAAGAATGCACAATGGTTCACAATTTAAAAAGGGGCACAAAATTAGCCCATAAATAAAAAATACACAAAGTGTGCCACAAATATTTAAAAGATTCACAAAGTACCATAATTATATGTTCTTTCCTCAATCTTTTAATCTTTAAATTCAAATTAATATTTTTTCCAATTTTATTTTATATTGAAATTTGAAATATACAAATTATTTATTCATATACTTTGCAATAATTTTGCTTATCTCATTATCTATATTGACTCATGATCTTGATATTTTTTTCTTGTCTATGTTATATCTATACTTAAATTATATGAATCGTTCTTTTTCTCTAATGATATTTTTTTATTGCAAATATATCTCAAACTCTTTCAGGATCAACTATTAAAGGCTTATCATATGACTCATTACATTTCTGGATTGGTTTATTTCTTCTTCTCTTTTTTCTATTATAAAAAAGGAGGATAAATATTGTTTGACATTTGATTTTGTGTTTTTCATATGTGTGTTATATGTTTGTGTTGTTCATTGTTTTTTGTTCATTTTTGTTTGTATTTTTTGTTTTGACATTTCAATGTGATTATTTTTGTGTTTGTGAGAAACATTAAAATTAAAAAATATGATAAGTTCAACAAAAAATGCCCCTTATTCTTTCATGCTTATTCATTCAGGGGGAGTTTAGGAGATGCTTAGGTCTTTCAAATTTATACAAATAATAATTATTTTACCATCATCAAAAAGGGAAAGTTTGCTAAGAAAGTTGCTACCTAGCTTTGTATGACTTACATTCTTGCAACTTGTATGTTTTGATGATTTCAAATATTATTATTTTTTATTTTTATTTTCTCCTAATACATTTTGGAAGATTTATTTTTGGCTATTTTGTGTACTAACTTTTTAGGGAAATTATTGCTCCTGGTTATTAAAGACTTCAAATTAAGATCTGCTTAAATTTTTTTGAAAAATTGGAGTTTGTATTTTTCATTTTATTTGAGTCTGAGAGAGTGTGATAATAAATTGGGTAACTTAACACACACACAAACACACACCTAAGAAGAGTTAAAATTCATAATTTTTAAAACTGATCGTATACTTCAAATCATGTTCGTATGGGACAATCTGGTCAGTTAATTCCCGAATGAACAAAAGAATGAATAGAGAGGATAAATTTTTTTTAAGTACTATTCATTTTGAAATTATTTTCCTTTCGTCCCAGGATGATGGGCTCTGGACGTATTCGTTCAAATGATATTTATCATTCATTCTAGGACAATGTTCTCTAGATGCGTTTATCCAGATGAAATTGATAGTTCGCCCCAGGACGATGAGCTATGTATTCATCAAAATAAACTATTTATCCAGACAATGTTTTCCATTCGTCCAAGGATGATGGGCTATAGACGCGTTCGTTCGAATGATATTTATCGTATGTCCCAGGACGGTGCTCTCTAGATGAGTTCATCTGGATGATAATTATCGGTCGTCCTAGGACGATGGGCTCTGATTGATTAAAATAAACTATTCATCTAGATGATAATTATGGTTCGTCCTTAGATGAGGTTCTCTATTCTAGAAACTTAATATTCATCCTTCTTTCTCGTACCAATGAACTTTGAGAAAAACCGTTTATACCGGACGAACCATGTTCGTATGGGATGATGATTGGGTACGAAAGTTTTTCGTACCAGTTCATATTAAGTTCATATACAACAATTTTTACACTATTTGTACGTATGAAATTGGATCGTACGGGACGATTATGATCGGTCAGAATTAAAAAATGTAGCTTTTGGATGGTTTTTTGTGTCTTTCTTATAAAAGATCCACTTAAGACTATCATGCAATATTTTTTTCATTTTGGACTTCGTGCATACAGAAGGAAGATTGATGGAGAGCGTGAGAAAGAGTGTTTGAAATAGAGTTCTTACTACTGGAGCGTGATGGGTTAACTTGGTTACTCAAAGGTAAGGTTCTCTATTTGTAATTTATGATTACTTCACTCTTTTCTCTTGACCTTCTAGATTTCTCGTGAGAAGATCTTTCAAAAAGATCTGGTTCTCTACCGACACTCAAGGAGTGTGAACACCCGAAGGTTCTCTGCCGACACTGGAGGAGTGTGAACAGCTGAAGGTTTTTTGCCTACACTTGGAGGGTGTAAAAGGATAATGGTATTCTGCCTATACTTGGAGGGTATAAAAGGATGATGGTTCTCTATCGCACTGGGTAGTGGTGGAAGAGAGTTCTTGTGAAGGCTTCTCCGCCTTACTGTGGAGGTTGCAACTATTTTCATGACTTATATTTTGATGATTGACAAACACTATTGATTCTCCTGGACTGCCTATTACTTCTAACTTTTCAGGAATTGAAGATCAGACAAACAAATGAAGCCAGTTCAAAATTGCGTAGATTTAGGGGTGAGTTAGTCAGTACTTTATTTTTTCTCTTCTTGAGTCTATTTGTAATGTTCAAAGAGACTGATGCTAAGTAACCCTACACACACACTTGAGAGACTTAGAATTTTTGTTTTTACTCATATCGGCCAGGACGATATTTACATAATCCTGGATGATCAGGCTTAAAACAGAAAGTCTAAATAAGGATTCTTATTTAAGGCAGTCATCATTAACAGATCATCCTGGATGATACGTGTATCGGCCAGGATGATAAACTCAAATCAGAAAGAAGTTGCCACCATAGACAATTAAGGTATACTGTATTTTTTAATATTCGGCCAGGACGATCATTGATCGGCCTGGACGATATTCACAAATTATGCCTTAATTGATCAGGAAATCAAGGGAGTAATTAAGGATGATTGATACGATCATATCATCCTGGAAAATTGCAGGATCAGCCAGGACGATCTACTCAAAAACCTTGGTTACTTCAGGATGATAAATATTGGCCAGCTCGAATTCAGGGCAATGCTCTGGACGATTTTCCTCTGATTTGAACTGATCGGCCGGGACGGTCTTGAGATCGGCCTGGACGATCAAGCCAATTATAAATTATCCAGTTTGCGTTAAGGGCGATGCTCTGGCCAATCTTTTGAGATTTGTACTGATCAGCCAGGACGATGTCCATATCAGCCTGGACGATATTTTCGGCAACTTGCAATTAATGAGCTCCTTTGAAGCTCTTCTATTTAAGAGCTCTTGTTCAATATTTTTAACAATCTTTTGCTGTTGCCTCGACCTGAGAAGGCCTTGAGGAGAGAAAGAGAGAGAGGGAGAGAGAGAGGATCTTGTGAGGGGGAGCTTGTGAGGGGATTTACAAGGGTGCTTCAAGGATCGCTCTTCTTCTTCTTCGTCTAGAGTTTCTTGTCCGTGGAAGGGTCGGTAGAGGTAAGGTTTTCAGTACTGGATTGTGGTTCTCTGCCAGCTTCAGGCTGAAGCAAAAGGAGATAGGTTCTCTGCCTTGTCAGGGTGGAAAAATGGACTTCTTTGTGAGGGCTTCTCTACCTAGCCGTGGGGGCTAAAGGAGTGACACGTTTTGTAGTGCAATACTTGGAGGGTGCCTCCAAGGAGTGGATGTAGGTCAAGTTGACCGAACCACTATAAATTTCTGTGTTATTATTTTCTTGCTTCCGCACTTTAAATTTCCGCATTGTTTTTGTCTTGTGGAGTGATTTTGTTTTGGTTTGTGATCTTATTACTTTTGTTCAAAAGAATTTTTTAAAATACCAATTCACCCCCCCCCCCCTCTCTTAGTTAGCTTGGGCCAGTTCTATAGGGCTTAACATCCCTAACAAACTTTTAAGTGGTATCAGAGCGGGATTCAAAAATTTTAAGTTTGAAAACTTTTTGATTTTGATCCATGGCTAACC
>NW_021319744.1:191844-207351 GCF_001605985.2 Dendrobium catenatum | reverse complement strand
GATTTCAAAAGACAATTCTACCCTAAGAAAATGTCTGAGCTAAGGGTAACCATGACCGGATATTCTACCACTCTTTGGATTGTTGAGATTGTTAACTCATTAACCCACAAGTTTTTAAATCAATCACATGGATACTACATCATTTTCATGCCTTGGTTAAAAAAAAAATATTGTTTGCAATTGGTCTTTTTCTTTTGTTCCCTCTTCCTTTTTGATATGTCAAAAGGGGGAGAAGTTTATGATGTTCTTTTTACACTTGTCAATTCCGTACTTTTACTACTAATTATTTCCGTAGTGTTTTGCCATCATCAAAAAGGGGGAGATTGTTGCAATTCTATTTTCATGACTTATGTTTTGATGATTGACAAACACTATTGATTCTCTTGGACTGCCTGTTACTTCTAACTTTTCATGAATCGAAGATCGAACGAACAAACGAAGCTAGTTCAAGATTGCGTAGGTTTAGGGTTGAGTCTGTACTTTGTTTTTTCTCTTCTTGAGTATATTTGTAATATTCAAAGAGACTGATGCTAAGTAACCCTACACACACACACACTTGAGAGACTTAGAATTTCTATTTTTACTCATATCATCCAGGACGATATTTACATCATCCTGGACGATCTGGCTTAAAACAGAAAGTCTAAATAAGGATTCTTATTTAAGGTAGCCATCATTAACAGATCGTCAAGGATGATACGTGTATCGGCTAGGACGATAAGATCTAAACAGAAAGAAGTTGCCGCCATAAACAATTAAGGTATATTGTATTTTTTAATAATCGGTCAGGACGATCATTGATCAGCCTGGACGATATTCACACATTATGCCTTAATTGATCAGGAAATCAAGGGAGTAATTAAGGATTATTGATACGATCATATCGTCCTGGATGATCTACTCAAAAACCTTGATTACTTCAGGACGATAAATATCGGCCAGCTCGAATTCAGAGCGATGCTCTGGATGATTTTCCTCTGATTTGAACTGATCGGCCGGGACGATCTTGAGATCAGCCTGGATGATCAAGCCAATTTTAAATCATCCAGTTTGCATTCAGGGCGATGCTCTGGCCAATCTTCTGAGATTTGTACTGATCGGCCAGGACAATGTCCATATCAGCCTGGACGATATTGTCGGCAACTTGCAATTAATGAGCTCCTTTGAAGCTCTTCTATTTAAGAGCTCATGTTCAACATCTTGAACAATCTTTTGCTGCTGCCTTGACCTGAGAAGGCGTTGATGAGAGAAAGAGAGAGAGGGAGAGAGAGAGAGGATCTTGTGAGGGGGAGCTTGTGAGGGGATTCACAAGGGTGCTTTAAGGATCGCTCTTCTTCTTTTTCGTCTAGATTTTCTTGTCCGTGGAAGGGTCGGTAGAGGTAAGGTTTTCAACACTGGATTGTGGTTCTCTGCCAGCTTTAGGAGGAAGCAAAAGGAGATAGGTTCTCTGCCTTGCCCTGGTGGCAAAAATGACTTCTTTGTGAGGGCTTCTCCGCCTAGCCGTGGGGGTTAAAGGAGAGACACATTTTGTAGTGTAATACTTGGAGGGTGCCTCCAAGGAGTGGACATAGGTCAAGTTGATCGAACCACTATAAATTTCTGTGTTATTGTTTTCTTGCTTCCGCACTTTAAATTTTCGCATTATTTTTGTCTTGTGGTGTGATTTGGTTTTGATTTGTGAACTTATTGCTTTTGTTGAAAAGAATTTTTTAAAATACCAACTCACCCTCCCTCTTGGTTAGCTTGGGCCAATTCTATAGGGATTAACATCCCTAACGAACTTTCAATCGGTGGCGCCTGACCACCATTACTTTTTTGCAGAACGTAGGTTGTACTTATACGACACTTACCATGGACTTTACTTTATTATATTTTTATGGAATTATATTGATGTGTTTACATTGTCTGCGCATTAGAACTTACCTACTTTTTCTAGTTTTTTTTCTTGTATGCGTGTGGCTTATTTTTATTAGGATCTCTTGGATAAAAATCAATTTTCTACTCGTAATCAAATTCTAAAATTTTAAGAATTAAATAACTTAGAAACTTAACGATCTAGGGAATAGCTTGAGCTGTCCGGGTTTGCATGCTTACTATTACATTTTTCTTTCTCCTTGCTATAAGACACTTCCCCGCATATAGGTAGAGTCCAGATAATATGACCTATGAGGAAAAAGTTCCAGACAGGGGGAGACCCAATCTTTTCTAAAAATTATTTTATATAAGCATGTTCTTTAATATTCTATGAATACTTGATTTGGAAGCCTTTTCAACTAGCATGAATTGTATTAAAAACCAATTAAATTAAACTTTAATTGCATTAGCTCTAGAAGCATTCACCTTACATAAGTCTAGGGCCAATTAGGAAACTCTCTAGACATCACCCCTACTTCCAAATACTAAACTACTTACCCATCTTTCATAAAGACTGAATAATATAGATTTGAAGCGCTTAGGTGGTTAGCTAGCTATCCTTTTTAGGTAGGATATAAGCACAGGTTCATTAACTAGTACACGGGTGTTAGTGTTGGATATAACACTAAACCCACCTTATATCTAGGATTCGAAGCTACTATATTTGGGGCTCGTAGTATGTCTAAATGGTGGGTAAGTTTCTTCTCTTCAGGAGCTATAAATCCTACCTATATGCATCACGTGGATGACTCCACTTCCATACTTTGTCCTTGGATGCTTTGAGTGGTTGATTTCTTTTCTCCACTTTCTTAATGCCTTAGTCCCTCCAGATTTTGAGCTGAACCGTATATATTGACTAAGCCACTTGGACCATTTCTTTCCCGTTGAGTAGGAACTTCTTAGTCTCCCTTTTGTGTGCTAATCCCCTTGCATGGGAAGAATAATATCAAATCCTTAATCTAGAGTTTTCTCGAGCCATAAGCTCGAGATGTAATTAACCACGTAGGCTTGCACCCATGGGAAATAGAACTTCACCATCAAATAAACCCCACTCAAGCTAATGTATCTGGTTGGGGAAACCCATTATTATGATTAGGTCATATATATTACTACCCATTGGGGGGCACTTGCGATAGCCGCTATCTTCAATGGTTAGATATATATATGAGATATAATCAACCCCTCCATTGGCCAGCTTGAAAAGAGCATGGAGGCCTGCGATCATTTCTATCCCTTGGGGTGGTGCGGTCATGTATCCTCTACACTCTGCAGCCGGCGGTGTCCTTTCAGAGGTCCACAAGGGGGATGCCAATTTTTTTGCAAATGATATAGTTTTCTAGCCACTAACAAGCGGTTGGGCCTCCGGAGACTTCAATGTCGGATGGCTTGATATTGCTACTTTTTTTTTTTGACTCTATTAAGATAACTAGCTTTTTCGACATCCAAAACTTTGATACCATATGTCTTGATGTTACAGCCTATTTTTTATTTTGTAGCTGGTAATAAACGGCGAATTAGCTCCCAGAATAACTAATAGTATTTATCATCGGTAATAAACCAGCGGTCCGCAATGATTTTCATGATATAATTTACTAGAGGTTTACCCACAGTTTTGTGTTCATTAATTTCTGGCTTTTTTAGCCATTGGAAAATTGGCAAAAAATTTTGCCACAGGAAATGGCCGTTCATTTTGATTTCCTACGCGGTTTATTCTGACGGTTTATAAAACACCAAAATTTTCTAAACAATCAAAAATCATCGTGGATAATGGGTAATTTTCCTATAGTGGTGGTGGAACCATAATGTTTCTAACTGCACTAACAACAACAACTTTAATCTTGGAGAAAAAAAATACCATCAGATAGTTGTGGTATCAAATCAACTTATGCCATTTAACATGTTTATTTAGCTAATGACATTCTTAATATAGTCCTTAAAACTAGGATTAGCCATTACCATTCCATAGTAGCTCATTAGATTCTACGTGAATGTAGAGATTAAGAAAGTTCTTACGGTTGAAAGAATAAAAGTCATAGCCTTTTATGTTAATAAGTGTTATAAGTTGACATATATTCAAAAGTAGAAGAGACTAAAATTGATTTGAGCTAATCTGGTGGTACTACAGGAAAATGTGCTATTACTAATAGATCAAATCCACCAGTAATATAAGAAATCCACCGAAAAATCATTTTTCGAGCAAAATACTGACAAAAAATGTTCCGACTATACCGGTGTAAGATTTTGAGATACCGTGAGAGACACCATTTTTAATGGATATGAAATATTGATTTTGTAAACCTAGACATGAGCAAAAAATAAACCAAAAATTCCAGATTTTGAGATACCGATGGTAATTCACTAGTAAGTGTCTCTTTATTGCCTCCTCAAACAATAAGGATGTGAGAATTTCATAATGGCAACGTCAAGCTGATTTGAAAAGGTTGTAAAAAAATTGCATTGTGCTATGGAATGGTATGAGGTAGAAGAATATGTTGGGACATTATTGATATTTAGTCAA
Organism: Dendrobium catenatum; assembly: GCF_001605985.2. Taxonomy (NCBI): domain Eukaryota; kingdom Viridiplantae; phylum Streptophyta; class Magnoliopsida; order Asparagales; family Orchidaceae; genus Dendrobium; species Dendrobium catenatum. The sequence goes on along the minus strand of NW_021319744.1, from coordinate 202,919 downwards.
CTCTATGGAGGTGATAGATAGACTTCATCTAATTAGGAAGACTAACCAATACAACAACATCAAACATTTGCCCCACAATGTGGGCTCAGCTACATGAATTCTTTTTCACCATTGTGTACTATTAAAAGATAAATTCTCATTTAAAATGTTTACTAACCAATAAGTTGGAAAATTTCTTGTTACTTTGAGAGTTGATAATTCTTAACCAAGAGAAAATATATAATCATTAGTTAACATGACCGAGAGATGCTAATAAGACAACATTGTAGCCATCAAACAAAGCATTTAGAAAAAAATTTGGCATATTTTCCAGCAATTTTCTGTTGCAAAATTTGAGATACCATCATCTTTTAAGTTGGTAAATTTTGGCATTTCTTCCTAAGGTATTTCTGGTGGATACTGTACACTAGAACAACCGACGGATAATCCGTTGCCCAAGGCCGTCACACTATTAACGGCGAATATACTACCAGAATTTTTGGTACAAATATACGCCTGAATCAACGATTTAGTTTCGGCATATCATGTTGCCGGTGGTGTTTCTGGTAGATAAACCGCCTTAAACCTGTACCATATACAAAAAATAAAACCACTTTACTTCTAAAACTGATTTCCACAAAACTGCATAAAAATTGAGCAGAACATTTCATCGTTAAGTTACGTGTGCCTCAAAGCTGAGATAGGCTTTCCCAATTATTTCAAATGAGGATTAGAGATATAATAGCCGAAGTCTTTACTTAAATTCAAAGAGTTCATTGTGTTCTTCAAAAAATAACCATAATTTTTCAGCATTTACATCTAAGATAGAAGCGAAATGGAAGCTATCAATAATTTTTTATAAGGCTAGAAAAATTAACATCTCAGGCATTAAAAAAGAATAAAAAATTATTATTGTTAGAGATGATTGATGGTTAAGCTGACAAAGCTTAAATTCACATTTTTGGTTATAGTCCTTGTTAAGTTTAGAAACTAAATCATAGCAAGGAAAAAAAGTCAATGGAAAAGTGGATGACATTATTGAAACCCTACAAAAGATGATAGAAACATTTCAACAAGTTTATAAAGCAAAAGAGAAATAAATATTAAAAATCAAAGCATCAACCCAAGAGAAAAAAAAGGGTAGGGAACACCTTTGCTAATAGCTTAGATATGTACTTTCATAGGTAATCATATTAAAGATCTTTTTTAATATTAAATTTATCACAAAAAAGTAGTTCCAATCGAAGAGTCTAAGTCTCCCAAATCTCATTGGTAAGGATGTTAATATTGGAAGAGTTCATTTGATGAATGTGCTTGGATTGAACTTGATGCATGATTGTTATGAGTATATTTTATAATATTTTACAACCTTAAATATCAATAAAAATTTTATTTTCAGTTGATGTTGTGCAATAAATAATTAGAAAAAGAAGAAAATTCATAAGTGTTGGCCAATGCCATAGTATGCCAACAACCATCGTCGTAGCATTTACAACACCTTAGCATAAGATCAACAAATCATAGTGGCAGTGTATCATGAAAGGATAATTAATATACCACCATCGCTATTCCATAATTCCACACTACAACATCTGAGTCTTGGGGATTTGAGCACCAGAGCACCACACTATGTAACACGCAGCATCGTATGACACTTTTAAGTGCCACAGTTCTCACTTTTGTATTTCTGCAGTGAAACAGTTTCTAAAAGGAGTCATAGCACCATCTTAGCGGAAAGGCACATCGATTTAGCCATTAACTTGTGAGTTATCAGTCATATGAGTTGGAGAGTTTTGTTTATTTTCAATATTGTATAGTATTTCTCTTTAGTTTCCCTTATAAGATACTAATGTCCCTTATAGGATACTTTATTTGATTATCTTAGCCTATCTTATTATGAGTAATCCTATATTTAGAGAAAAAATGAATATGGAAAGTGCATTTGTACTATCCAAGTAACATTTTACTTTACTTTTTCTCCTATATCTTTTCTTTAATGCATAAAATGATGATTGGTTTGCTTTCTAACTTTATCATGTCTAGCTAATTTTTGACTTTTGGACTAATGATTTGTACACAATCTAAGTACTAATATAGACTCTTGAGCTTTTAAATGAATTATTAATCTTATCAATACTACCATTCTTAATTTAATGCAAGCAATAAACATGTTTGTAATTAAAATGTAGTGTGATATATTTTCTTGAAGGAGGAATATTATAACAAGTAGGTGTATTGGTATGCAATGTTTATATGCATAAACATAGGATGTTCAACCTTCTAGGTTATATGGAGATTCAAAAATTATAGGAAGGTCATAAACCTCTCTTTCTTACATCCCTATAAGCTCAACAGAGATTTAGGGCTGCTTATTTCAGATTCACTTCAATATTAACAAGTCTCATTAGAAAACTTTGTCAATTCATATTTATTACTCTAAAATATTTTTTACCATAGGTACTCATTTATCATTTGTATTTTCTATGAGATGAAGAACTCAAAACCCATATTATAGTTAATATGATAAATTGTGCATTTTTAGTAGATAATAGTAATTCAATTGTGAGTTAGCCGAAAACTTCCTTGTGATATAGACACTCTCTCATACATTTTATTATTTGATCAATATGTGAACTTGTGTTTGTGTATTTTATATGTAAATAATATCAAAGAAAACCTAATCATATTAGAACTCATGGCATAAATGTAATCCCCATACCCCACTACATCAAGTTTTTTTGCATCGTTGTTGGGGAAGTAATATACATATTGAAAGTTGATTTATATTGTTGAACTATTTGAGTATTTAATAATACTTTTATCATGTATCATATTATTATTTTTGTTTTGAAAATTCTTCATAAGTAAAGAAAACTCTTTTGCCTATTTTTGAGTTTCATTTAATGTTATTTAATTTTTTCTTGATTGTTGTATGCAAAGTAGATATAGTATGGATCCCTTATTATTTGCATTAAGATTAAGAGGGTCCATAAAAAAAAAATTGAAAATCTAAAATACTTAAACTTTAGGTATGGCAGAACCAATTCAAGATCAGGTTCATTTTAGATCTCTCAAGGAGTATATCAATCGTGCAGTAGATGGAATCCACTAGAGTATTAGTAGACATATTATTCAAGCTAATACCTTTGTGTTGAAACTCACCATAATTTATATAGTTTAAAATTCCTAATTTTGTGAAACTCCAGTTGAGAATCACAACCTATACTTCGCTAGTTTCTTAAAGATCTAAACAATATTCAAGTATAATGGTGTCAATGATAATAGTTTTAGGGTTCATTTGTTTTTTTTTTTTTTTGGTTAAGGGATAAAGCTAAGATGTTGTTGAACTTCTAGTCCCTAGGCTCTATAACTACTTGGAATGAGCTGGCTTACAAATTTCTAGATAAGTATTGTAGTAGCTCATATTTTGACATAGATAAAAAAAATTTTTAAGGAATCATTATAAGTTCAAATCATAAACTATTTTCACCATAATATTAAAGCAATTCAGTTTTAAATATAATAATTTTTCATAATTTTTTGGTATTGATGCAAATTCCTAAGAAATTGATACATGTTGATATAAGTGAGAGTTTTTGGACTATTTGGTGTTTGTTTAACAAATTAATTTTGCTAAAATATTATAAAAATGAAGGGATATTTTTTGAATATTTTTTTATAATTTTGAACGTCCCAAAAATATTTATTTAAATTTTATATTAGAAATTGAATAAAGTATATAATTACATTTATATTATATTAATAATTTATTATAAAATATATTAAGTCACTAAACTATAATCCTTTAAAATCCTTTTTTATCTAATTCATTTTGCTCTACGAAGAAGGAAAAATTAATTTTAGAAGAAAAGAAGAGGAAAGAAAAAAGGAAAGTTAGGGTTTGGAGATCATAGAGTAATTTTTGCCAAATTGTCCAGTTATGAATTTTACTCTTCTTACAGGTTGCTCAGGAAATAGATTATTCTATTCATTAATTAAAGTATGAGGAGAGAGACAAGACATCATGATGTGCCTCCTATCCTTCTCGACGACGCTTGCATAAGTGCAGTATTTTTTATTTGCCACTTGTTTTATTGAAACTGCGCAGATGATATTTTTTTTTTTGGGGGAAAATGAGGGCAAAGCCCATATATTACTATGTAAGGAAAAGTTACAAGTAAGGTATAACAAAAAAGGTTCAACCTCCAGCTTAGAAGCAGAACCAAAAACCTATACCCCCCGTTGAAAAGAAAGAAACCAAAAAGACAAAGTCCACTAAATAGATGCAGAAGCATCAGAAGGACTCAGACTGCTAAACTCGGAAAAGAGTCGAACCGGCTGCCACGAAAAAAGAAATCTCCTGGTTGCCCAAAAAGACAAAGGCCCTCCAAGGAGATGATTAGCAGCTACATCATCGTCCTTGCCCGTTGTCCATCAAATTGAACATCCCCACAACAAAAAACCATAAACAAAAATCATGCGCAGATGATATTAACAAAAGTAGAAATATAAAAAACGATGATGGTCTTCTACCATGTTCATTTGTATTTGGTATATTAATGAGTATCTTAATGAAATTTTCTTGTTCCTTTATAAAAAATTATAGTTCAATATTTATTTATTTGAGATAAAAATTTTATTACTCTATAAAATATAAAAATATATTGAACTATAATTTTTTATACTAAAATATTTTGTTAGAAAATAGCAAGAAAATATCTCTAACAAAAGAGAGTGACACTAGGATGTGAGAAAGTGAAACTACATAGAATAAAAGATGACACAACTCTCCTTGGCCTATTGGTTGAGAGCTTTGGCTTCCAACTAAGAGGTTTAGGGTTCGAGTCTATGTGTATGCGTTGTGTGTGTGAGTTTGCCTTAAACGGCCTAAATGTCAAAAAAAAAAAAATGTGTTATAAAAAAAAAAAAAAAAAAAGAATAAAAGAGGAAGAAAAGAATGTATTAAATAAAATAGACTTTACTCATAAAAATATTATTAAAATAAGTCACTATTTTTAAATCTAAATTTATTATACCATAAATCACGAAGAACTGCATCCCTAATTGAAAGATATGGCAAAAACATGTAAGGGTGAATTGATTTATTTTAAACTTATTTTAAAATCTAAATTTAATATTAATTTGCAATAATATCAATATTGATATTTTTTTATCATCAACATATCAAAGATTTAGAAATAAAAGCTTTGTTTTTTTTTTTCTCACATTGAAATAGTGATCAGATCTAATAATATAGTTCTAAGCTATTTCTTTTTCTCATCAAATTTGTGATATCTATTGATATGTCATCACAAAATTATCTTGATCGGGCACGAATCTAGAGGCAAAAGCTAGTTGGAAACTTCAAAAATTATTTTCGGGAGCATATGAACTTCGATTTCAGCGATCTTACAGTCAAACTGAGCGTCTCGGAAATACGAACCCAACGACACCAAGATCAGCCCAATCCGAGCCCAAATGAGTCCGAATCAAGTGTTCAAAGCACTGTTGGATGGTTCAAACCACAATTTGAGTTACCAAACAGTCTCTGATTTTGACGAGCTTATACTTGTATCGAACGGCTCGACGAGACAAATCCAACGAGCCCAAGATCATTGAATTCCGACATCATATAGGCCTTCAAATGTCCAACGAACGGTGCATGATCAAAGGTTTCGATATCGGCCGTCCATTCAAATCACTCCTAATTTTCCCTTGATCTCATGCCTATTTACGGCCTATGCCACTCAAGAAAAACTATAAATAGAGCCCTCATTCTACACCAAAGGGAAAAAGGGAAGAGAGAGAAGAAGAAGAGAAGGAGGAGAAGGAAGAAGCTCCTCCTCGACCACCGCAGGAGCTCTTCCTGCCGTCCGAACAACCGGGATTCTGCCGGATATTTGGGAGAACGCCAGAATTCTGTCCAACTTCCATGGGATGTTGAAATTCTTCCCAATTTACAAGAGAATTCCCTCCTGACGTCGAAACTCCGCCCAAGTGAAGCCGGAGTTCTCCTCTGCCACCAAAAATGTCGGACTTCTACCCGACGTCGGACCTTCACTCTTCGCCAAGTTTCTACCCGACGCCGGACTTCTACCGGTTATCGGACTTCGCTGGACGTCTATGCGAAGATGCATTTCTTTCCATTGCTGGACTTCTACCTGACGCTGTCCTACTGATCTTCGTCGTCAGACTACAATCCTTTTGATCTCTGTCGCTAGCCGACTACGGTCCTCCTGACTTACGTCGCCCGGCGACTACAGTCTTTTCGACATCCGTCGCCCGTTGAATACGATCCTTCTGACTTATGTCGCCCGCCGACTATAGTCTTTCCGACCTTCGTCGGCCACCGACTATAGTCCTCCTGACATACGTCGCTCGCCGACTACGGTCCTCCTGACTTACGTCGCCCGCCGACTACAGTCCTCCATCGCCAGCTGACTACGGTCCTCCTGACCTACGTCGTCCGCCGACTGCAGTCCTTCTAACAAAGCGAATACGTCGATAGTAGCTCTTTGTATTTACATCATGTAATGTACTCCATAAGATGTACATCAAGCTAAGACCTTCCACCAAGGAAGGGCCTCATGTGTAATCGACTGCAATACTAGTGGATTCATTCAAACTGGGCTAGACCCAGTGGTTTTTCCCCCTTTTCAGGGGTTTTCCATGTAAAAATCTTGGTGACTCATAAATGCTAGACCCTCTCTCTTATCTGATTGCGTACCGGATTTTCGTACAATGCTAAGACGATAAATTTTATATTTCTCTACCGCCGCGAATACTCCTGGACGCAACATCTATATTAAAGATCGATTCATGAATTAATAATATAATAATTAGAGTATTTGTAATGATAAAATTAATAATATACAAGTGTTCAAAGTATGTAATATAAATTTATGTATCATAATTTGGATATACAAAATCTTCTATACACTCCTTGAATCCTCCTCGTCGAAGTCTGATATCCCTTCATCACAACTACGGGCAAAGAAATCTCACAAACAATCCCTTTTTGACAAACCGTTAGGTCACAACATCCTAATTTTAAGGCATGGAATAGACTACTCCAAAGAAAATTATTAGTATAGTGTCCTATAACATGGAAGAACACTTTGAGAACCAAGATTTGTCTCCCAAGAAGGCTAGACAAAGCTTCCTAATGGAAAATTTGCAAATTGAGGACAAAAGCAAAAAAGAAGTATTACATGTTGCATGAAGGTAGAAGAACTTATTATATGTTTATTTTTATTTGCTCTGATTGCATTAACCGTTTATTTATAATTATTTTAATCTTTAATAGTACAATCAGTATCATCACATGCCACTAACAGGCCTCTTGAGGTAGAAGACAATCACTAACTAATGAAGTTATTATTTGAATTTTAAATTACTTGAAGAGCGTACTATGGAGATATGATAAGACACTCAAATCCTTTCAAATCAAAATAATGACTTCAGATCACATTTTCAATTTTGGTTGTCGATGATACATGACTTACTTATAGGTCAACTTGTTGAACCAGAACTTGCGAAAAAAAAAAAAAAAAAGTTCGGAGAGAAAGTAGATGAAAAAGAATAAAAACTTCAAACTGGTAGAATATTCCCTATCAGAGAAGGATACAAAGTGCAAGATTCAAAGGCATCATCTAATGTTATATGATAGTCCAACGCATGTTGCTTCTTGATAGACTAGAGGAAGGTAAAGGCAGGAAAGCTCTTTGGAGCATGCTCGATAACAGCAAGTAGGATTTGCATGAGTCTGCGAGTGAGCCGTGGTGCATGGTTGGGCAAGACAGATGACATGTGTAGAAGATCTTAGTTTTTCTGAAGGAAGAAGACGAGTAAGTTGTTGCAGGAATAAAAGATCATTAGGACGAAAGGTTATAATTGAATATTGTTTCTTAGCATGCACTTCTTGCAAATGAGTTGGACAACTTTGGATATTTTGTTGGGGGAGAAAGTGAAATATTTAGAAGTACGTAGCATTTCAATTAGAGGTCTTAGTTTTCCCATTGTTGAGTGAGGTTCAATGTAGGCTCTGGCAAATTGAGTTCTTGGGTCCCTTCAATCTAGCGGGCTTTTTGCAAGTCCTAGGTGAGTTCCCCAAAGGAACCTTTTTTGAGAGCGAGTATCTTAATCTTAACCTCGTAGGTACCTGTGAGACACCTATGAAGGCATTCATGAATATACAATATAAGTGGTAGTTTTATTTTCTTGAGATAAAAAATTTTGTTTATTAAATAGGTGTAATTTGAGTTAAATTTTACACTTATTAACACAATTAAATTAGATCAAGAAAGAAGTAAAATTAAATTTAAATTTCTTGATAGATTCAATTAATCAAATATAGATATAACACATAGCATAGTGTATGATCAAACATCATATGATATTATTATTTATATTATTTTTTACATTAAATATTTCCTTGATTGAATTTATTATTAATTTTTTTGTGTGCTTGAAAGTTTTTCTAAGCTTGATCAGTAATTTTATAAGATAATTTATGACTTAAAGTAAAATAAAATATTTATTTTGAAGTTATTTTCAGAGCATTGATAATGATGTGCTTCACCTTATTTGGCCATTAGTATAACTTGAGTAATAACTAATTTTCAGCCATATTATTAAGTAAATTAATATAAAGCTCCTATTAAATTGACGTTGCAAGTACACTAATAGTCTTAAGTAAAAATGTTTGTACTGATAAAGTTATATTTATTTTCATTTAAATTATTACCGAAGCTTTGAGCTCATGGGATTCCCAGTTTTTTGTGTATTGAAGGAAAATATTGCAATTTTTATACTTTATGCTTATTCTTAGTAAAAATTATTGTGAAGACAGTCACAGATATGCTTTAATTTATTTGCTTGTAAGAAAATATTGATAGATAATTGATATATCATCAATAAATAATCTTGTTCAGGCATGAATTTCGAGGAAAAATCAAGTTGGAAACTTCAAAAATTAAATCAGAGATAATTTGAACTTCGATTTCAACAAACTTATAGTCAAACTAAATGTCTCAGAAATACGAACCCAACTACACCAAATTCATCTCAACCCGAGCCAAATTAGTCCAAATCAAAGACCCGACATATATTTGGATGGTTCAAACCATAACTTGAATTATCAAACAGTTTCCAAATGTGGCATGCTTATAATGGAATTGAGCGACTCGATGAGTCGAATCCAACAAGCCCAAGATCACTGAATTCATATATCATTAAGACATTCAAATGCTCAATAAACAGTCTATGGTCAAGGGATTCAACATCGGCCATCCATTCAATCACTCACAATTTACAGTTGATCTTTCTCTTATATTATTGTTATCTGATCATCCTCAAATTCAAGAATGAGTTAGCCACTTACAATCTAAGCAAAGACTAGTGGAATATCCTTTTAACTAGGCGTGGCCCCATGGATTTTTCAGTTTCCAAGGTTTTTACATAAAAATTATGGTGTTACACGTTTCTTCTTTTTGTGTGCTGGATATTTGTACAACACTGAGATGAAAAGTTTATACCTCTATTACCATGTGTATTGTGGACCGGGGGGGGGGGTTGGAGGGAGGCAAGAAAAGAAGAGAAGAGAAGGAAGAGAGCAATCTTTCCACCAGACTCCTCGATAATTGTCAGACTTCCACCAAGTAGCTGCTCGATGCCAGAGTTCTACCTGACTACCGACTTACGTTGGAGTTCTGCCTGAATGCCAACTAAAACAAGAGTTTTTTCCGACCGCCAACTGGCGTTGGAGTTTTTCCTGACAGCCGGCTAACATTAGATTTCTCCCCGACCTTCAATTGAAGCCGAATTTTGCTTGACCACCAAACATCGCTGGGTTTTCAATCTTTATTTGTAACTAAATTTAAGCCCAGGAGTTGATTATTGTTATCTGATCATCCTCAAATTCAAGAATGAGTTATCCACTTACAATCTAAGCAAAGACTAGTGGAATATCCTTTTAACTAGGCGTGGCCCCATGGATTTTTCAGTTTCCAAGGTTTTTACATAAAAATTATGGTGTTACACTTTTCTTCTTTTTGTGTGCTGGATATTTGTTCAACACTGAGATGAAAAGTTTATAACTCTATTGCCATGTGTATTCTGGACCTCAACAGTTTGCCACCATATGTGGGAAAAAATTTCATAATTCTAAGTATTTCTTTATTGGCCAGCAAATATAGCAATCACATGTTGAGAACCTCCCACTCAATCACCCACCAATCTAGGAATCAATATATGAATTAAGGACACCAACTACCTGCCTCCTTATATCCTTTGAGGCAAAACACTACTAGAGAAGGAACTTTGGGATCTTCCTTAGTAGAACGTACCTAAAAAATGGAAGAATATCAAAATTAGATGTTTTAACTCCTACGAGATGCTCGAAATCTTATGCTAGAACCACATGAGGAGGTTCCTCTCCCTCGGGAGCCATCACTGGCTGATGATATTTAACTCAAACACCTTCATGTTGAGATTCTTCTTCCTCCGCCAAGGTGGCATTTTCAATCACATCAAGACAAAAGACTTGCTAACACTATAAGTTCTACCCATCCTTCACATGCATGTTAGTAACCGCACATTCTTTTGTACATCATAGAAGACTTAGTCCAGTCGTACATTACTGAGCTCCCTCGAAAACCCTATGATATAACTATGAGGGTTGGGTCTAAAAGAGTTTCCAATAGGAGGTGTAAGACAATATCTTCATTAGTGGGACTTCTAGGAGTCATCATCCCTGACTGAAGCCATTCTTCAACACCCCATTTTGACAGGATTCAAACTACTGAGAATCGATTCCTACAATGGGACATCTTACCTGTAAGAGCATATCGATCACTATAGAACCTTCATGCATATCTAACGAGCCTTAGATGCACTCCTATGCTAGGTGTTTTCTGCTATAATCAAGGGATAAGCTCAAATATGGTTCTATTAACTTCCATCTTGAACAATACCTATCATTATCAAATTGGCAAAAGTATTTGTTGACTAATTCATCAACAATTAAAGAATTGCTAACAATTCTTCTCACCTCTCTAGGGGGGGGGGGGGGGGAGATAAGAAGAGAAGAGAAGGAA
>NW_021319744.1:153348-191793 GCF_001605985.2 Dendrobium catenatum | reverse complement strand
ACTCTCGGACTTCCACCAAGTAGCTGCTCGATGCAAGAGTTCTACCTGACTACCAACTTACGTTGGAGTTTTTCCTGACAGCCGACTAACATTAGATTTCTTCCAGACCATCAATTGAAGACGAATTTGCTTGACCACCAAACATCGCTGGGTTTTCAATCTTTATTTGTAACTAAAGTTAAACCCAGGAGTTGATTATTGTAATTTGATCATCCTCAATTTCAAGGATGAATTAGCCACTTACAATCTAAGCGAAGACTAGTGGAATATCATTTTACCTAGGCGTGGACCCATGGAGTTTTCAGTTTCCAAGGTTTTTACATAAAAATTATGGTGTTACACTTTTCTTCTTTTTATGTGCTGGATATTCGTACAACACTGAGATGAAAATTTTATAACTCTATTACCATGTATATTCTGGTCAATAGTTTGTCACCATATATGGGAAAAAATCCCATAATTCTAAGTATTTCTTTATTGGCCAGCAACCATAGCAATCACATCTTGAGAACCTCCCACTCAATCACCCACCAATCTAGGAATCAATCTATGAATTAAGGACACCAACTACCTGCCTCCTTATATCCTTTGAGGCAAAACACTACTAGAGAAGGAACTTTGGGATCTTTCTTAGAAGAATGTACCTAAAAAATGGAAGAATATAAAAATTAGATGTTTTAAATCCTACGAGATGCTCGAAATCTTATGCTAGAACCACATGAGGAGGTTCCTCTCCCTCGGGAGCCATCACTGACTGATGATATTTAACTCAAACACCTTCATGTTGAGATTCTTCTTCCTCCGCCAAGGTGGCATTTTCAATCACATCAAGACAAAAGACTTGCTAACACTATAAGTTCTACCCATCCTTCACATGCATGTTAGTAACCGCACATTCTTTTGTACATCATAGAAGACTTAGTCCAGTCGTACATTACTGAGCTCCCTCGAAAACCCTATGATATAACTATGAGGGTTGGGTCTAAAAGAGTTTCCAATAGGAGGTGTAAGACAATATCTTCATTAGTGGGACTTCTAGGAGTCATCATCCCTGACTGAAGCCATTCTTCAACACCCCATTTTGACAGGATTCAAACTATCAAGCATCGATTCCTACAATGGGACATCTGACCTGTAAGAGCATATCGATCACTATAGAACCCTCATGCATATCTAACGAGCCTCAGATGCACTCCTATGCTAGGTGTTTTCTGCTATAATCAAGGGATAAGCTCAAATATGTTTCTATTAACTTCCATCTAGAACAATCCCCATCATTATCAAATTGGCAAAAGTATTTGTTGACTAATTCATCACCAATTAAAGAATTGCTAACAATTCTTCTCACCTCACTAGGATATGCCAAAATGATGGAGAATCAGTAATAGAGTATTTTCAATGATTTTTCATTAAGGCTTGATAAAATTTAGGAGTGAATCCTGAATTATTGAGAGGAGTTTTCCTCGGAGGCCTCTACCATGGTCCCTTTTAGTTAGCACTTATACAAGACATAATTCCCTAGTATACTGACTTGATCTATTATGTGGAGGAATAAATATCAGTTGATGAATCCATTAATGCTCACAGGAAGCAATTTGAGTAACCTTCCGGAAAGAGAAAAAATGTTTCTACAAAAGCTAACTCATTCTCGTAGTGAATAAAACAAAGGAATAATAACCTACCTCCTAGACCACCACATATGTTTCAACAAGTGCAAGAGTATATAACACTCAATGCATCTCTAGTGAATATATTGATGTCCATTCAAGATCAAGAAAATATTAAGTGTCCTAATCCTTTGAAGCCGAATATGCAAAATTAGGTTCAATATTTTCATTTCTATTATAGTCATAGGGACACGACTGAAGACTGTAAGCTGCTCAAGAATAAATTTGAGAGGCTTATATGACAAGGCTACCTTCAATAGTTTATTCAAAATTCACCTACTCAAGATTAGGCTCATCCCATTGGGGGGAAAATCAATAGTAACAAAGACAATCATTGAATAATTATCAAATAATTGGTGAGATTAAAACCATCACAGGGGGGGCCCTTATTGCCTAATCAAGTCTTAGGGTGACACCAAAGAAATGCCGACACCTAAGAAGTCCCGTATTAATCATTCTATTATTTTGATAATTTTGATTTGGAGTGATTAAAAACCCCTCATCAAGATCCACATATAATTAATGTGAGAATTGATGACTCGTGCTACAACATCAAAAGAATTTTGGTAGATAATGGGAGCTCCATGGATGTCTTATTCTATTATACTTTTCTCTATATGAGTCTCACCAGCAAAAATCTTCACAAGGATATTATATAGATTTGATAATTGGCCTGTACGAGTAAAAGGGATAATTAGTCTGCTAGTTATACTAGAAGAATTCCTCAATAAGGTACTCACACAATCCAGTTTATTGTGGTGAAATTAGAGTTAATTTATAATACTTTTTTTGGAAACCCTTCAATTAATCTTTTTTTGAAAACCCCTGTTAGGATTGATATGGTGTGAGGAGACTAATAAGTGGTGCAACCTTGCAATCTTAAGCAGGCTCAACCAAGCCCAACAGTTACCTTAAGCATCAAGGAATTAGATCTTTGAAATAAAGATATCCCTTAGAAGGTTTCTCCCATAGAAGAATTTACTTCTATATCTATATAAGAATAGTACCCTTAAATGACTATGTAGTTTGGGCATTTTTTACTACTTGTCTTGTTTCATCGTGTATCTCTTCTATGTTGAATATGTTGTAGCTCGGGCATCCTTTGTATTTTCTTCATGAGTATTATTTTTTTGATAGTACTACTTAGCTTGTGTCATTTACTTTCTCCCAAGTTATTGTGAGCATCCCTTTTATGTTGAGTATAGTGTAACTTCAAAGTCCCTAACTCATATTAGGGAGTTATTGTATTGCCTTTCATAAAATAATAATTTATCACATATTATGTTCTAATATTATCTCTTTCTTTAAAGAGGATAAAAATGATAATTTGTGGAGAGTCAAATATTAGTATCCATATAAATATAAAATCTTTATTATGTCTAAATCACTGGATGATTAATCAAAAGGGGATTTGATCAGAACTGTTTCCATATAGGTAAGATCATCGAGCAGCCCTCTGACATAAAACCTCAGATAGGATAAATATTTTAGGCGAATGTCAATCAAATCATAAAATCTATGATTTTATAAATATACAAATCTTTATTGTGTTTCAGTTATAGTATGATCAATCCTAAGGAGATTCGATCCGACCTTTTTCATATAGGCTAAAATCATCTAGCATCTCTATGACATACAACCTTGGATAGGTCAAATAACCTAAGAGGATATAAAATTAATGATTTCAAAATGCATAATCTCTATTGTGTCTCAATCACTGGATGATCATATTGCAAACCTGATTATGATTTTGATGATAATAAATATTATTATGTCTGTTACTACTTTTTATAATTTATGTGATATTTTTGTTTTGTGCTTGTGTGCACTAACATTTCAAGAAACTAGTCCACTGTTCACTTGCAATTATGATCAGCTCATGACTGGTAAATTAGGGTTATAATTATTTTTAATTTTATTATCTCATTTCTAGGGGGGGGTGGCAGAGATAAAAATGTTTTTGAGAGAGTTTTTTTAGGTAATTCATATTATACGATTTTTACTTTATAATGTACAAAGTAATTAATATTGCAAGATTTTAACTCTTATTATATGAAGTGTTCTACTCCTTCAAAATTCTAACCGCTAGAGTTTAAGAAATATACTAATTTTGTACTAATTGTACAATACATTTTGGTACATATTGTACGCCCTAATTAAAATCTTTCTTAATTAATCCTACAATATCAAGAAATAAAATCATGGATATTTATTATGATTGATCATATTATACGATATAGTTTATATTGTATGATTACCCATGGACTAAAATGGTAATCCCACGGATCATACAAAATGAAATCCATGATTTTTATTTTGATCGTACAGTACGATGTCCATAGTACTAGATGATCACCCTTGTATAAAGTTGGACATCCCAATGATTGTCCCAAATGAACATAAGGAATTTCTTCATATCATACCGTGTGATGTTTTGATCATACTGTATAATAACTTATAAAAGTTAAATGGTTAGTTTAAATGATCTTGGTGGATGAGTTTGAATTGAACTGATCATACAATATAATACATGTATTATTCTATACAAATAAAGATGGATCTCTTGAAATTTAAGTTTTTTTGAAACCAGCTATTTAAGGATTTCTAATATTCTTTTGAGACATCTTTAGCTATTTAGTCTTCTTGAGAGAGAGCTTGAGGGAGAGAAGAAGGAGAGCTTGGTGGGAGAAGAAAGGGAGATTTTAAGAGGGGATTCACAAGGTTGCTCCAAGTTTGAATCTTGCCTAGTATCTATAAGTATCTACCTAAATTCTTTGTGGCTCTGGAGAAGATGTTCTTTAACATCGATTATGGTTCTCTAACTATCACATAGAGGGTGAAAATAGTGTTGTGGTTCATTGACCATCACCTGGAGGGTGAAAATAGAGTTTTGGTTCTCTGACCATCACCAGGAGGGCAAAAATAGACTTCAGGTTCTCTACCTTCACTAGGAGGGTAAAAAAAGATTTCCAAGTTCTTTGCCTACTCTAAGAGAGAGTAAAAGGATTCAAGGTACATTGCCTAACCGGGTTGGTGGAAAGATTTTGTACAGGCTTCACCTTCTTGTTGTGGGAGTAAAAGGAGAGTCACTACTATTTAGTGTAATACTTATAAAGGGAGTCTCTAAGGAGTGGATATAAGCTAGGTTGACCAAATCATTATAAATTCTAGTGTGTTCATTCTATTTTTTTTCCCTTTAGTTTTATTTTTATTACAATTAACTGCATGGGTGGCAACACTAATCTTTTTATTGTGAATTTAATTTTCTTATGCATTAAGTTATAAAAAAGATTTTATTTTTGTTAAATAATTTTTTAAATTACCAATTCACTCCTCTTCGTTAGCTTCGAGATTAGTTCATAAGAGTTTCACAATCCTTACGAACATTTATATAAATCCTTGGAGGATTCAATCTTACCTCTTTCATATAGGTTAATATCATTGTGTAGTACTCAAATAAACAATCTCAGATAGGTCAAACATCCAATGAGGATGTCATATATCTCAAAAAATTGAATAATCAATCCCTTGGGAATTTGATCATACCTCTTCCATACTGGTTAATATTATCAAACAAATATATAACAATCTCAGATAGGTCAAACATTCAACACATTATAACTACAGCCATTTCAACTTGGGCAATTGGGATGTCAATCAGTTGAATAAAGTGTCTAATTCTTGGCAACCCCCTCCACCCAATTGGATTAAAGTCATTGTGGATGCTTCCCTTCTACCGAGCTATATAGCTGGAATTGCTGGAGTGTTTAGAGACTGTAAAGGCAGATTTTTTAATGCTTTTGGGAGGAAATGTACTCATTGGGATATTGCAAATTTGGAGTTTCTAGCAATCAAATCTTTGAAGGATGTAATCAAGGATTGGACGTTCAAATACAAAGGAATCATTGTTGCTGGTGACAACTCAAACATCATTTCTTTTATTCAAAGAGTTCGGGAAAAAGGTAACTGCTATGATGAAGATTTTGATTTTCTTAAAGAATTTAACTTTGCTATCTTCAATTGTATTAGTAGAGATAGTAACAAGTTAGCTAATTATTATGCTAACTTAGCACTATTTAATAACTTTTCTTGGGATGATGTCTCTTTGAATAAGGTCCCTCCTTCATTCTATAACATTTTGAAAGAGGAATCCACTTTGTAGTTTTTTTATTTTTTCTACTTTTAATATTAAGCTTACATTGGCTTTTCTTCAAAAAAAAAAAAAAAAAAAGATAGGTCAAACATCTAAGGAGAATGTCTCTCACAATTCCTCAAAGTCAAATGAGCACACTAAAATATTTCTCATCATCCATTTTTAATGAAATTAAGTAAATTTAACATACATATAATAGAGAAAAGGTAGAACATCAAAAACTTTTTAATTTATCACCGAACATATTATATACATCATAGGATATACCAACATCAAATACTTGTAACATGTAAGTTAGTATTAGTAATAATATAAAAAAATATAGAATCTCAACGTCATAATTCTCCTCGAGGGAAGAAGCCTTCTATAACTCATTCTCAATCTCATCCCCATTAAAATATGAAGAAGAGTTTTCAAAAGCCTGGCTGAGTCCCCTCGATTTCAGCTCTAATTATGTGTTGTACTAGACAATTGCCTTTCAAAAAATTTCTGATGAAGCCTTACTCCATAAACTTCAACTCCATGGCCTTCACTTTCACATCATATATGTTATCACAAGCTTCCTAAATTTGATCTTGGATGATCATCTTGAAGGAAACAGACTTCTTGACTTCTTCTATGACTCTGGAAGGTGACTATTTAGACTTGGACATGCATGGCTTCCTTCTCAGACAACAAGCTCTAGAGTGTCTTGATCTCATTTTCAATTACTACAATCTTTTCTTCCAAGACATTCTGATGTTTAACATGCTAATTGATTAGTGCCTGTGTATCCACCAAACAATATGTAGATGATCCATCTATTGATTCTATAAGAGGTTGAAGTTGCCATAGTCGACGATTCTTCTCTATACTCTGCTAGCGGCTCCTCCACAACCTTCATCTCACTAATCTTTCTATCATACTTCTTCCTAAACTCTCCTCGGAGATATTTGACCTTTCATAAACTCATTGTTTCAATCATTTCAGACCTTGGTTATTTCAATTTCAAGGTCCATGCATTGAACAGTTTATGAAAGGTCATATCCTTATGAGAATATAAAAAGAAAAAAAAAGAAAAAAAGAGAGAATGGGAACTCACCAACTCCTCAACTCATCGACGACCAACACATTGATGTTTCAAAACATCTTCTAGAATGTGTGTCTTGTTTGGCGAGACATCAATACCTTTAATAGTAACTATCAAAATGCCATCTACTTTTTTCTTCTAGGATGCTTATAGATCACCCTCATTCCCTGATCTTTTAGGTGGAGCAATTAAAATTTGAATAACTGGCTCTAGGACTTTATTCAGCTTCTTTTGCATACGGGCATATGATCTTTATTCATGAGAAGATAGTCCCACCTTGAAAAAATATTCTTCATCTATATATCTACTTAAATATTATACCTTATTATGAAGGGTTTCAATATTAGTGAGATTTAGTACCTTCAGTAAATCCTCTACACTAACGTGTAAGGGAATGGGTAAATCTTTAGTTTTCCCCCATCTTTCATAGAGATTCCAGTCATTCTACAAAAGAAAGAATTTAATAACCCAGCTCTTTGATAGGTCTCAAGTGTGAATATCCAACCACTTGGATCCAAAAGAGATACAATCTTACATATCTCCAATAAGTCTAGCAATCTGTGAAAGGCACTCTAGAGATAACACCACTCTGCAATCTCTGAAAACATAATCAATCCCAATATGATTGATGTAGATCTATGAGAAATATTGGAAAAACTCTCTCCACATGTTGCTAAACTACCAATCAACTCCAAAGGAGGGGGAAATTATATCCCCACTCGCAAACTGAACTCGTACAACATCAAAAATCTCATAGGAGTGGAATAGGCATGAGTAGATTTTTTAGGCACTTTCATCAAAAGTTCATTAAGTAAATTTTTTTCTTGAAAATGATGAAGCTATCGTCAGTTATTGTGGATACAACATCATCAGCATTAGTCATATTTTGAGTCTTCCTCAGACCCTCACATTAGATAGTAGGTTGATTTCCTTTGGCTTTAGTGATTTTTATAGAGGTGAGGTCACCCCTTTAATCTTCTACACCAAATAGGGGCACTGAATTTGAGTAGGAGATGCCACTTATAAAAAATAGTGGAATGCCTTTAGAGTACGAATAAAATGAGGGATAAAGAAAAGGAAAGGAGTAAAAATTTCTAAATTCAACACAATGAGAGGGTCACTGAATTTAAGTAGGGGATGCTGCCTACTTAAAATAGTGGAATTCCTCAATTATAAGAAAGCTAGAAGGAGAAGATGTGCATTTTCCCCCTACCCTAGGGGGGTATTTATAGGATGAAAAACATGAGAAATATTTCAAAAAAGAAGAAGAAAATATTTGAAAATTGTAGGGAGGAAGCTTCTTGAAGTCTTTTGAAAATTTTTTGAATTTTTAAGACTTTTTCAAAACTTTTAGAGCCAAAAAATAAAAATTTTCATAATTTTACAAAAAAAAAAACTAAAACATAATTATATATTATTATAACAAGGGGTAGCTATGTGCCGCCCCCTCTAAAAAAAAATGGTGGGCCCCACATAAAAAAGTAAAAAATAATAATTATATAATTACAGTCGGCTAATATAAACCGTAGATGCCAAAGGGCTTGTCTGGAATGACGAACTGAAGCCGCCGGTGGTGCCTGGCGGCCAGTCGGTCCAGCTGCCAACTTATATTCAAGTCCATTTTTTTTCCTGGACAGTCCAAATCAGACATTTTTTATGTACCTGAAATTATTTTTTGACATTCAAGACTTAATTTTGGTATTTTTGGAGCTCAACGAAGTTTCTGTGATCAATTTTTAGTAAATTCTAATTTTTTTAGCATAAATTTTTCATGATTCAAGTAATTGGAATAACTATGATTTATATTTTTTGACTTTTGGAGCTTTGAAATCCAAAAATAGGGGGACAACTGATATATCATAAAAAAATAATCTTTATCGGGCACAAATATTGAGGAAAAATCAAGTTTCAAACATCAAAAATTAAATCAGAGACCATCTGAACTTCGATTTAAGCAAACTTTCAAGGGAATTGAACATTCCGAAATACAAAACCAACGACACCAAATTCAATTCAATCGTAGCCCGAATGAGTCCAAATTAAAGACCTGAAGCATATTTGGAAGGTTCAAACCATACTTTTGATTATCCAATAGTTTCCAAGTGTGGCATGATTATAATCAAATCGAGGAGCTCGATGAGATGAATCCAATGAGTCTAATATTGCTAAATTTTGATAAAATTATGACATGAAAATGGTCAATAAATTGTCCATGATCAAGGGATTCAACATCGACCGTAAATTCAAATCACTCCCAATTTACCTTTGATATTCATCTTATTTATTGGCCATGCCTCACTCAGAAAACTATAAATAGACCTCTTATTTCTCATGAGTGGGGGTGGGGCAAGAAAGAAGATAAAAGAAGAGAAGAGGAGAAGATAAGTAAGAGAAGAGGAGAAGAGAAGTAAGAGAAGGAACAGAAGAGAAGGAAGAAATCTTTCTTGCCACAAGACTCCTCCTCGATCACCACTGAACTTCCACCTAGAAGCCGCCCGATGCTGGAGTTCTGTTAGACTACCACCTGATGCTGGAGTTTTGCCCGACAGTGGACTGATGCCAGATTTCTACACGAACGTCAATTGAAGCCGAATTTTCACCTGACCACCAAATGTCACTTATTTTTTTATCTCAATTTGTAACTGAAGTTCAACCTAAAGTTGAATATTGTAATATGATAATCCTTAATTTTAAGGTCAAATGAGCTACTTATAATCTAAGCAAATACTTGTGGAATCCTTTCAGTAGTGTGTGGCCATATGGATTTTCCCTTTTTGAAGGGTTTCACATAAAAAATTGTTGCACTTTTCTTCTATTTGTGTGTTGGATATTTGTATGATGCTGAGATAAAAATTTTCTAACTCTATCACCACGTTTATTCTAGCCCGCAATAATAATATATTATGATGTAGATTTGATCATTAAATTATTAGAAGTTGTGCAGTCTAATGTATTTAAAATATTTCTGCATTATTATGATTGATATTTTGCTAGAATAGCTATATAAAATAGTAAGTGGATGATAGGATCAAATTCATTCACCAACTATACCAACAAAAAATTTTGCCAAAAATTTCTAATGAGGAAGTTTTCTAGAAGTTCTCACTAGAATTTATAGCAAATTTTTTCACACCAAAAATTCTAGCAAGTAATTTTTTTGTGGGTCTATAGGTGATTCCAGAATGCATATATTGTAGTGTATAAATGATGTTAGAGAGTAGGTTGTGAAAATGGCGTCAGATTAAGAAAAGTTTGATTAGTTTAGGTTTTGCATGGTGTTGTGCGGTACTGATATTAATACAGTGTTTGTAATGGTTAGGATTTAGTGAGAAAATAAAAATGGTATTGTTTTCCTTACCCTATATTATCTAGAAGGTAGAGGGAAGTGGGGGTGCAATGGTCGATTAGTTGAAGTTATTGGTCTTGGTATAGTTAACATAAGAATAGATGGTAAGGAAAATAATTACCAAGATAAGTGCATAGTCACAAACATTTATATGTTGATAATCCAATAAGCCCTTCAAAAATAAGTTTTTATAAGTAAATGCTTCTTATCTCTTCTACAATCTTTTCTACCACTTGTGTGGTGGCGCCCAACTTGATTTGGAGGCAGTAGTGGTTGGGGAAAAATGAAAATTTTGGTGTTCTTGATTCTAGGTTCCTATAAAATTGGACCCTTATTAATTTTCAAATAGGCTAGCAATCTTCATGCTTAAGGATTTATGTTTCATGATGATTATGACATGGTTAGGGGATCATGCATCTTGTATGTATGGGACAACTTGTATTATGATGGAGGAAGCTAGTGAAATAAGCAATAAAAATTGCTCTCTCTATTATATCCATTAATTTAATATTTGTTAATTTAATTCTCGAGATAGGTTGTTATACTGCATCACCTAAATTGTATAATTTATCACCAAGTTTAATAAACATTCCCCATTTCCCCATGGGTAGAGTATTGTCTTATAGCTTCAATATTATAGACTTGAAGAATTAAATAGATTCCAAACATAAAAAGTTACTTAAGTAAAGTTAGCCCCATCATAAGAGGATATATAAATTGCTCAAGTCCCTATAGAAGGCATAATATCCCTATATATTGTACTCTATCTTCCTCTCTCTCTCTCTCTCTCTCTCTCTCTCTCTCTCTCTCTCTCTCTCTCTCTCTCCCCCTTATCGTTATAGAATCCCAAGTAGTAAAAAATTCTTTCCTATATCTAAAATGATGACGAGGTATGGATATTACGGATTTTGATTATTGATGTGATCAATTATTAGATAGGAGAATCTTACAATATAACTAGAAGAGTTTAAAATTTTAATAAAGGAGTTACTTTTAACTTGCATGAAATTTGGTGGTCAGTCATAAGCCCTCCAATTTGTCTAGAGATGTAATTCAGCTTCTACCACAAAATTTTCCCTTTATAGATATCCAAATCTTATAAAATTAAGGTGACATTATATAGTATATTTAATTTTTTGATGACTTGGTGATGATTAGAATTGTTTATATGGTCCAAATGTGCTTTGGAAGAGATGTAGGTCAGTTATAGCTTGAATAAGCCAAAGTTAGTGATTTGATTATGGTTTTGTATTTTGTTAAGTAATTCCAAATATAAATGGTCAAAGAAACTTCCAATATGTGATTTGAAAGTTTTGGGATTTTATTGTTGTGTTTCAATATTTTTTTAGATTTTATATAAGATATAGAAAAGGATTTCTCTTCTTCGTTAAAGATTTTTTTAAATACCAATTCACCCCCCTCTTGGTTAGCCTTGGGAGTAGTTCATTAGGGTTTAACACCCCACATGAACTTTCAAGTTATATTAGAGCAGGATTCATAAATTAAATTTTTTAAAACTTTTTAATTTCGATCAATGGCTATTTTTTAATCGTAACATTGCAGAAGGATATTCAATTACCCGATCACCTTTATTTGAAAATATATTATTTTAATTTTAGATAATTTGCATGTCTACTTTCTTGAAATCAATTGATCATCGAATGTGGCATGTAATTCAAACTGATTATTCTTTCCATAACATATTATAGATATAGTCAAAATCGATATTTCTATTTCTAAATGGAGTAGAGTGTAACAAATCAATACTTAATTGAATGCTAGATCTTTAAATTATTTTTTATATGCTTTAAATTCTAAAGATTGTATATTGATATCCCGATGCACTACTGGTAAGGGAATTTCGGATAAATTACACAATACGTATTATGAACTATTTTTCATGAAACTATATGAGACTATTCTAGACTTGTATACTAGGTTTACTCAAATACTGACATCATTACACGGCTTTGGTAAAGAACATTCAAATTTTAAAAAAGTCAATAAAATTTTATATTGTCTACTTAATAAGTTTGATGCCAAAGTCATTGCTATTTATGAATAAATAAAATTTAAATGAATACTTTATTAATAATTTGATTATTTCACTCATTACCTACGAGTAAAGTTTGGATAAAAAATGTTTGGATGGTGGTGAAATAATATTGCTAAAAGTTGAAGAGATGTATAAGAATGGCTTAGTAGATAATGAGAGCAAGGAGATAGCCTAAATAAGATGCAAATATGAAAAACTACTGATGCATAAACATTTGAATCAACAAAAGTGGAATAAAGGTAAAAATAGTAAGAATGCTAAGATTTCTTTTGATATTATTTACTTCAAGTGTAGGAAACCCCGGACATATGAAAAATGAATGCCCTAATTGAAAAACTCTTCCAACAAAGAAAAATGGTAAAAATATGCAAAATGTAATAAGGGAAAATGATAAAATGCAAAAAATCTCATATGCAGACCTAGTTTCTGAATCATCAGACCATGTGAAAGATATGAGGTATGAAGTTTTGTTTGTCTGTTTATATGTTTTAGTTAATGCACACATATATGTTCTATGTTTTTTTTTAGTTCATTATAAATATTTTTTGCACTATTTTTTTATATTTTTTGTTTGTAATCAGTTTATTTTATTGTTCATGTATTTGATTTATTTCTGATCAACACATAAAAATCACATTTCACATTGCCTTTTCATAAAATAATCAATTCAGTTCCCTCAATTTTTTTAAACGAAATTTTTTTTGTTTGAAAAGGACTTTAACCTATAATGAGCCTAAGCTTGGGTTGACAAAATTCAAATTTCAACTTTTATCGATCTTAGTGCAGTCAATTCATTTATTGCTATATTTTTGAATAAAATTAAGAGGTAACTTTATCATTTTGAGAAAATTTGTTAAAAATAATTGATTCTTCTTAAACATCAACAAAACCTCCACCCGATCAGAGTCTGTTATGTGCATTTTATTTTATTTTTTGTATGTTTCCCTTCTTTTTGAAAATTTCAAAGGGGGAGAATGTGTTCGACAGGTCGTATTTATATTTAAATTGCATATGTTCATCTTGTATTTGCATTACTTTATATGTTATTTATGTTTTAAAAGTTTTTTATTTTTTATTTATTTCTCTGTTAAAAAAATTAAAAAATTAAAAAAGAAACTTTTTTGATTTCCCCTATTTTTTATGTAGTTATCTTGGGGGAGATTTAGAGAAAATGTTTTTAAGTTTACAAATTTAATGTTTTTAAGTTTACAAATTTAACCATTAATGTTTGTTATTATAAGAAAGGGGAAGATTATTACAATGCGAGCTCACAAATTTTTATTTTTGATGATAACAAACATTGTGGCTCACATCCTATTGTCTACTTGTATTTTTAGTATATTTTTGCTTGTGTATGTACTAACTTTTAAGGAATGCCATGCACCATTGGATGAAGTTTCAAGGCACAAGATTGGGTAGAATAGGTTATGTTGTAAGGATTTTTATAATATACATTGATGTACTTTTGATTTCTTGAGTCAAGACTTATAAGAATATTGCTTGGTGACCAAGCACACACACCCTTAGGGGGAGAGAGATTGAGTTAAAACTAGAAGTTTAATTATTGAGCTATTCATACCATATAATTTATATGGTATTGCACAATCATCTCATGTAACTAACCATACTGAATGATTTAGATCATCTAGGATGATCAGTTGTGATCATGAAAATTGCTGCCAATCATAATTTAGGAAAGATTTTGAATTTCTTATTTTGTGATAATCATCCATGATGATGTACATCATACTGGATGATCTATGAAAATCATGCCTAAATTGATCCTCTAATTAGTCAATCGAATATGCTTACTTTTGATATTATGATCATATTTTGCAAACTAGATCATACTAGACAATCAATAGAGATAATTTTGGTCATCCAAGGTTTCATCCTAGATGAACTATATTTCATTTGAACTAATCATCACAGAAAATTTCAATATCATAATGGATGATCTATTCAAATACTTGAACTGATCATACATGACAATGTTGATTGTACTGGCTAAAAGGCTATTTTATACTAATCAAACATGAAGATCTACCGATCGTACTATACGATCTTTGATGAAAGAATTAAATTTCTAGGGTTTTTCAAAGCCCTTTATTTAAGCTTTTTCAAGGCACTTGGTAAGTGTCTTTGGTAGCCATTATGTCTTCATTCTTCTAGAGAAAACTTGAAGAGAGTTCTTGAAAGAGAGAGAGAAAAGGGTGGAATTTAAGAGGGAGAAGATCCTTGGAGGGGGTTTCAAGAGAGTGTGGAGGGAATTTCTCATGGTTGTTCCGATAAGCTTACACCTTAGTACCATCGGATGCAAGGTTCATCTTGAGGCAAGTTTAGGGAAAAAGAAGATCTCTTTGGTGTCAAAGTGCCTGGCTACTCCACCACACCGAGGAAGGTGGAAGTGATTTTATAAGGGCTTCTCCACCTAGCTGTGGGAGCTAAAGGCAGGTCACTAAAGGTTTAGAGTAATACTCGGAGGGTGCCTCTAGGGAGTGGATGTTGGTTTGGTTGGACCGAACCACTATAAATCTGGTATATTATTTGCTTTTATTTTTTTCCACATTTATTTTCTCTTGCGATTAACTGTGTGGGTGAAAACATTGAATTATCTTTTATTATGATTGTAATTTGCTTTGCATCAAGATATAAAAAAGGATTTTTGTTCATCATTAAAGAATGTTTTAAATACGAATTCACCCCACTCTTGCTAACCCTTGGGACTAGTTCTTTAAGGTTTAACACCCCTCACAAACTTTCATTTACATCTCATCATACCTATCCTAAATGTTCAACTTTCACATCAGCTAACTGGGTATTATCTTGAATTTCCACCACCTCATCTTCCACTCTCTCTTCCTTTAATTCTTCTTCAACCATATCAAAAAAGATTATCATGTCATTTCGCTGATGCACCATATGAACTTTTTTGCGATAATTAAAACATATTATATAATTAACCTAAGAAGATGATTAGGTGTACACCTACTAGGCTTGGTGCTAGATGAAAGGATGTAGGTCTAGCAATAGAATAATATATTGAATATGAAGATGATGAAAGTGTAATAACCCAAAAAGTGTGAATTGAAATTTTTTGAAAAATATTAAAACTATGAAGTAGAGCAATCTGGTGCTATGTCATTAACTGTGATTACATATATGATTTATTAGAAATATACCTTCTTTACCCCACTACTTTCCTCACTCCTTGGTTAGAAAGAAATTGAGGAGAAGAAGAAAAAGGAAAGAGAAAGGACTTTGGGTCATACTTTCTAACTATTCCTTTTACAAATTTTGTTCTATTCATTATAAGTAACTTTCATCTTACTTCTTTATTTGATGATTTTGATTTTATAAACTTATCTCTCCTAAATAAATAAAAAATACATTATCCTCTAATTTCATAAGTTTTCACCATATAACTTTTTTGATATGCTATATATTTTATCATTTTAAATAATATTATATGATTTTATTAAATTTTCATTGGTTAAATTTATGTATAAAAATTTTAACGTAAAATGAGTAGGGAAAAGTCATACAAGAAATAAGTTAAAAAGTGTTCTATATTGACATGACATGGTAATACTTTAAGTTAATATACAATAAAATGATTTTATATGATTGAGTTTTGTAAGAATGAAATATTGCTACTAGTTTGATTCTTACATAATGTATAGATATTATATAGTGATATATGATATGAAAACTTCATGTGATATCCTCAAGATTTACATTGTCCAATGGAGAGAGTTGGTGGATGGGAATCATAAGGAGTTGGACATTTATTGGGAGTTATAATGAGTCAGAGTGACTGTAACATGTTTCAATAGGAGTTATAAGGAGTTCATTGATGGGGAGTCATAAGTGCTGACTAACTGAGAGTCATAAATGTAGGAGCAATATTGATCAAGATATCGTTTTTGAATATCTAAATATTGTACTAATTCTAGTTATTGATATTATAGTTTACACTTTACTGATATTTACTATTAATACTGATTAGAGATTTATATTATTGTTTCTGTGATTGACACTGAGAATTCTAACATTGATACTATTATTGATACTATAACTAACATTGATACTCTTTATTGATATTGTGACATATGATGTAATGACTAATATTCGATATATTATAAAGTGATTTCTGATACATATGGTCGATATAGATATATTGATGCATAAATTTTTTAATATGATTTATAGCATATTATTTTCTTTTACCTTACATTAATTTTAGTCAAAAGATTTTGGTTACTTACCAGGCTATGTGCTTATAATATGATTTCACATGTATTCAAGTAAGGGTAAAATTCTATGATATAAGTCTTTGGACATCATGCACAATTCTTTTTTTTTATTCATAGGAAATTGGTAATATCTAGTGAAATGGCTAAAATGAAAGACAAATGCAATTCTATCAATTTAAATTCTACGATATGAATAAAGGGATTTGACCTTTATTTATTAATAAAGAAGCTACCCACTTATGACTCAATAGGAGTAAAACATAATGAAAAGCATCTTCTACAATTTAAGGATCCTATAACTTTACTATATATCTGATCTCAATAGTGAGTTTGTTGGCTAATTAACACTCTTAATTCTCATAATTAGACATAACATTCAAATCATGTGATAAGTTTATGTACTGGAGCACTAGTAAATTGCCATCACTAAGATTCATCAATTATTTGTGTAACTTATTATCATGATTTCTAGGATAATACTTAGCTCTTTGCATCTCTTTTAGCTCAATCAAAGTATGTTTGTGTCACACTTACCTTACTTCCTTTATTAAGATGTTGTTCAAATAGATTTTGGCATGAACAATATGCTTCATCGTATAAAAGGAGGTTTAGTAGTCATCCATTTGATAGCAATCAAATAACTCATCCATCTAGGTAAGCCAATCATGTAATTTATTGGGGTCATGGACTCTATTAATGGTAGGGATATCTAGCTTAACATTAATTTTTATTTCAATAAAGCTTTTATGGTTTTGATGGGGATTCCTAAGAGGTTTTTTCCTAGGTGGTATGTTTTCCTTAGGATTTTATTTATACTCTTCTCCTATAGTCTTTGTGTATATATGATAAGCTACTAATGTAGGAATTAGTACCCTAACACTTAAGTTCTGAATTTGGATGGTTAATTTTAAAATGAGCTTTTAAATTTTGTTAAAATTTTCATCTTTTTAAAGATCCAACTCATCAATCCTCCTGTTAGTATCATCAATTTGATCCTTAGTAGGGGACTAGTATTACAATATGGGAGCCCAGCCCACATTATACATTGCATATATTTTTCTATGCATCACTAACATTTCATGTTCAACATACACAAAGCTCCTAAAAACTTATAGCTCAAGAAAGTTTGTATCAGTCAGCCATTATTCAAAAGAGTCACTATTTTATTTTTCTGGAGTCAATCTTTATATTAGGAGCATGTTGGCTTAGCAATTATTCACACATAAAAAAAGGGTGTGAACTTCAATATTTTATTTTTCCTAAAATTTGAACTATATGGCCTTGTTCGTTCTATATATTATGGTCAATAAAAAGTAATAAAAATATTTAATTCAATGAGATAAATTTGAAATGGGTTAGAACTAATTTTTTTGTATGGCCACCATAAAATACAAGATGATCAACAAGATTTAAAATTTTTACCATTAAAGTCTAATTACATAAATTAGGTAAATTTATAAATTTGAACTATTCATAATGTACAAAGTATAATTTTATTTTCTAATTTAATTTTAAGGATTACGTAATAAAACTAGGATTAATTCTAATTGATGATTCAATGATATGGTTATGGTCATGTTAAATGATCAACAAAGCAATGCTTAAGATTATATTTATTGATCCTAGGGATCATACTAACTAAATAATTATTCTAATGAACTAGTCATACTAGATGATTTAGAATCATAAAAAAGATATTAAACTAATCATATTTTATAAATTTCGTATCATACTACATGATTAGAAGATGTTTAATTTAAAATTAAAATTTCTTAGAGCCCTATTTATTAACTATTGTTATGTCTTTAGCAAAGGACTTTGGTCAATCAAGGTATAATTTTCTACTTCAACGGATCTTGGAGAATGGTCATTACACAAGGGGAAGAGAATGTGCAGTTTAGTAAGGGAGTAGAGCCATGAGGGTTTTGAGGGAGTATAGAGGGGTTTTCACACTATTACTTCAGCTAACCTGCTCCTCGAGTCCTAATTTTTTTTTAGTATTTTTTCTTGTGTATAGCTCTATAAAGAAAATCCTTTGTTGCCAAAGTCTTACTAGTTAAGGAGGCTAGTGGTACAACAACTCCATTGAGGGTATGAGCGAAAGGAAAAAGAAACAACTTTACCTATCGTAGAAGCAAAAAGTGAAAAATAGTGATTCCATCAGGCTTTAAGGAGTTGATAGGAGGGATTAACATCACCATTGGGCTTGTAGGTGACATGAGGGAAGACAATTCTACCTTTCCAATGAGTCAAGATGAGGAGGAGATTCTTTATGTGTCAAGAGTATAAAGGTGATTTTTTATGTTGTTAAGTGATAAGGGCTTCTCTGCCTAGCTTTGAGTTGAAGGAACGTCATGTATAGTGTGTTACCCAGAGGAAGATCAATGGGGAGTGGATGTTAGTCAAGTTGACCAAACCACTATAAATCATAGATTACATTTTTCTTATTTTTTGAAGTTTATTTTTACTCACAAATTACTTTTATTGCTCTGTAGTTGAATTGTGATTATATGATTACAAGAGGATTTTGATAATTTGTTTGTATTGACCTTTTGTTTAAAAACCACTATATATATATATATATATATATATTCAAGTTGACCAAACCACTATAAATCATAGATTAAATTTTTCTTATTTTTTGAACTTTATTTTTACTCATAAATTACTTTTATTGCTCTGTAGTTGAATTGTGATTATATGATTACAAGAGGATTTTGAAAATTTGTTTGGATTGACCTTTTCTTTAAAACCCACTAATATATATAATTTTCTACAAAAATACAAAAGATTTCATAGTTATTTTTTGTTTGGTTTTTTAGTTGGTAAATAATTTTTCATAATCACTTATATAATGTTTGATGTTTCAGATTTTAAGCAAAATATTTTAAAAGATTTAATAAGTTTTTTAAAGCTCACTTGATTATTATTTTTTTAATTAGTTGATTTTGCTTGTGGCGCATAATATAATCTAGATATTCTATTCCATTTAACATTATGAATTGTGTAAAAGAAAGGACCTCATTTTCTTAATGATCATTAGAAGACTAAGAACTCAGACAACTTAATGCTTTGTTTTAAAATTATTTCTTTTGTTCACTTAAATTTGAAGATTGCATGTGTTTTTCTTCTTGCATATGTAGTATGGATATATGGTACAAAGTTTGCATTACCTACAATGGCTCCAACAAAGTTAAATGGACGCTTGAATCTATGTTACATGGGTAAAACTTTTTCATATTAAATATAGTGAGAACAATTCAGATATGTTTATTAGGTTGACTAAAATAACCACTTCATCACATAACTTAGGTAGAGAGATTTCAAATTTTGAAAAAGTTAGTAAAATTCTACTTTTCCTTCTAAATCATGAGATACTAAATTGACTATTATATATAAGTTCAAAGATTTAAATGTTTACTCTATTAACAATATTCTCGTATATCTAATTTCTTATGAGAAAAATATGAGCCGAAGCCGTATAGATGCATGGGAACGAAGAAAAAACATTTTATAATACTAAAGACTAACTACCTCAAAAGTAGTGATTCAGGAGCTGATGGAAGTTAATACATTACATTAATGACATGTCAATTTATGAGCTTCCAAAAATGTAAACAAAAGGACTACTTTGATAACAACAAAGGAAAAAATTTTAAAATTCATTATTAACTTGATTTTTTTCTGTTGTAAGAAGCCAATGCACATTAGATCATATTTCCCTAACATCAAGAGCCACCCAAAAAAGGATAAGTTTGAGCAAAATAAAATTCAAAGATGGGAAAATAAAAGATGCAAAAGGTATTCTAGGAAAACTCAAAATAAGAATCATCTAAAACTGAACCAGAAGAGGAGGCAACCAAACTTTGCTTAATGGAGAAAGATAACTTTTACGACTTTGATAATGATGAGTTATGCAAGCTCTCATATGATGAATTATTCTCATTATCTAAATAAATGAAAGATTTTTATAGAAACATAAAAGTGGTGCAAAAGCTCTTGAATATAGAATTTTTAAATTTAAAAAGGAACATATAAATTTAACAAAATATTTGTATTAAAAATTATATATATATTCTACTATTTTCTTAAGGACTAGAAAGATTATAAGTTTCAAAGAATTTGATAAGTGTAAATTAGGTACTATTTATTATGTTTGAATTTTAGTTAAAATCTTTCATTGTAATTCTTTTTATATAGGAATATCTCTGGAAGGATGAAAATTCTATGATTATATCAAGCTCTGTGGCACAAGAAGAAACACTGCCATAGTGCCACTTTCCACACCACCGAAGCGCTAATTTGAAGGCACTGCAATGCCATCCTTTCTAACTGTGATCATAATAGTGACATCAGTATCAACACTATAGCATTATGGGCATTACTGTGTTGGACAATCAACTTTGCCACACTAGATTCTTAAGAAATTGAATACCACAGTGGTAAACATTTAAGAATCTTAGTGTAATTTTCTCCACTTTGGTATCGTAAGGCTTCAATGTCTATAGCACTGTAGCATTATAGTTATAAATACCATTGATACATCATGGAAGTCAAAAGGTGCATCTATTCACTTAATAATTATTTCATGTCAGTAAGCACTGCAGTAGAGCAAATACTTTAGCGCTAAGGTGCCAATTATTTTTCAAGCACCATAATGTAACATTTTTTTAGAGTTATAGTGCCCGGTGTCTTTTTTGTGTTTTATAATAAATATATGTCTTGTTATATTATAGTGGAGTTTAGTTACTGGTATAAAGTTTAGTACTTTTCAGTGTACTTCTTAGTTCCCACTTAGAGTGAAATGTAAGGGAGACTAAGAAAGTGTAATATATAGTTCATTAGTGTGTTTCACCAATATTTGTTGAAGAAACTCTATAACTTAAGTAAGAAGGAGGGTATATGAGATAACTGATCCTTCTTGATGATATCATTCTCTTATACTTTATTTCTTCAATGAATTTATCAAAAATGAGTTTTCTGATTATTTATTCTATGTTTGGTCAGATCTCTTATTTTATATTGATGATGTAAAGAGAATATTAAGTATTAAAGAAAACTCTTATACTTTAAATATATAATGTTTTCAATTATATCCTACTATTTATTTAAAATATATAGTGACCACATGTGTAGTAAAATTTAGTGTGATGTATAGCCATGGTGGAGGAATGTACAAACAACCATGAATATTAAGATAGATTGTTGGCATGCATATATATATGATGTTTATATATCTATGTTCTAATGGAGATATTATGCATATAATAGGTCAGTATATCCTTTTCACCTCTATTTGCTTGACAGAGATCTAGGGATGCATGTGCTCAAAGACACATCTATAATAAAGAGTCTCGCGAGACAAAAAAAATGAAATTTATATTCATCAATCTAAAACATTTTTATCAAAAATTGTATCTACGATTCTAAAAATTTTATCCAGTGATAATACTCAAAAATATCTTTTTTTCAGTATGATAATTTATACATTTAGAGTAAACAATAGTGGTTTGTTGCATTTTGGAATAACCCTTTCTCGTGGTTTCAACTCTCTACTTATTACATTTTTATCAAATTTAGCACATATACTTATGTACATTAACTGGTATTTTATTAGTGACATATCAAAGAAAATTTAAGCATTATTTAGGTTTCATAGAGAAAGCAGTTATAACATAATTAAGAGTTTACTCCACAACCTTCATCACCTCTAAATAAGTAGTTAAAAAGAAAGCTAAATAAGTAGCTATAGCCACAATAAAGTTGACGGAATTTATTTTGAGGAGGCTTTTTCCTCGGTAGATTGGTTAAAGGCCATAAGCGTTTTATTATTGTTTACATGCTTTAATGGCTTCAAGTTATATCAAATGGATGTGAAACATACAATTATTAATAATGTTTTTAAAGAGGATATTTATGTAGAATATCCATATCTCATAAGTTTTGAGAGTTTTAATTTTATCAATTAGGTTTATAAGCTTAAGTAAGCACTTTATGGACCTAAGAAATCACCTAGGACATAATATGGTATGCTTAAAATGTTTCTATTTGGAAAATCATTTGCTAAAGGTTATATAGATGCCACTTTATTCCATAAGAAAGCCTGAGAAGATAAATTTATTGTGCAAATTTATGTTATTCATATTCTCTTTGGAACCACTATGATAATCTATGTAAGGAGTTTTCTGCCACTATGCATAGGGAGTTTAAAATGAGTATGATAGGTGAGTTAAGATATTTCATTTGATTTAGCATTAAATAAAAAGTTGGTGGCACCTTCCTAAGCTAATCTAATTATATTAAATAAATATTAATGAAATTTGATATGGAATGTTATTAAAGCATGAATACACAGATAAGCCCAACCACCTATTAGATAAGGATTTAGATGGCAGATATGTAGATCAAAAGAAATATAGGGGAATTGTAGGATCATTACTATATTTAACTAGTAGTAGGCCTGACATTATATTTAATATTTATTTATGCACTAGGTTTCAGGAAGATACTATGAAATACCATATGGCTTTGGTTAAAAATATTTTTAGATACCTAATAAGCACCCCAAACTTAAGCACATGGTGTCCTAAGAATTACTGTACTTTTAACCTTGGCAGATACTAATATTAGAACTTTTCTTGATGTAGAGTTGATAGAAGACTAACTTAATAACCTGCTAGTTTGTAGGACATTGTTTAGTTTTTTAGTTCAGCGGAAAGAAAAACTACATAGCCTTGTCCACTATTGAAGCATAATATATAGGTGTAGGATGTTGTGTTTCCAAAGTTCTATGGCTCAAGTAGAAACTTCTTAACATTAAACTACTCATAGGTACTGTCCCTATTATGTGTGATAATTCTAGTACAATTTGAATCTAAAAAAACCATATTCAACATTCTTGTACTAAACAAATGGATATTAGACATCACTTTGTTAAGGATTATGTAGACATAGATTAGCTAAATATTAATATTAAAAACAAATTATAGATATATTTATCAAACACTTGAACTATGATTACATTTAGCATGCTCAGGACTAGACTTAATGTCATCTATATATAGCTTAGAAAAATTGGGCCTGTTATCTTAGTTGTGATTATATGTATGTTTTTATTTGTTTATTATTATAAGTATGTTTTGTTATGCATGATGTGTTATATATATTTTCTATTCATTGTTTATTTGTTTTTTGTATTGTGTTTGATGGGACATCTATTTTTAGTATTTCCTTTTGCACTATACTTTTTTTTTAGTTTCTCTTTTTGGAGTTGTCAAAAGGAAGATCAGGTTGTATTGGTTAGATTAGTTATTTTTATAAGTACAATATACATTATTATTTTTGTTCTTCAATAATTGTATGTTATGCTTGTTATGTTACGATATGTTGTTTATTTAAAATAGAATAAAAAAATGTGTTTGATTTTAAAATTAAAAGAAAAGAAACAAAATAAAAAATAATAAAGAAAAAATCAAAGATTTCCCCATCTTTAAATTAAAATTTAAACAACCAAAATTTGTCATCCTAAAAAATGAGATATTGCTATAATCCAGGAGCCTGAGCTTATGTTTTATGATTACAAATATTACTTGATCTTTTTTTACACATCCTTATTTTATACAATGCATATATTTTCTATGCATTACTAATAATTTTGGTTCAATATACGCAATGCCTAGTCAAAAAATCAAAGCATAAGAAAGTGTCATATCATTTGTCATTGTTTGAAAGAGTATGTATTTTATTATTTCTAAGTTAAGGTATGTATTTGGTGTAAATTGGCTTTGAAACCATACACATATACACAAAAGGGAGTGAAATGAATTATTTTTATTTTCCTAGAATTCATATTGTACATTCCCTTCAATCAAAAAGTAAATAAAATGTTTAAATAAATATGATAAATTTGTAATATGCTATAATTAATCATACTGCATGACCACCACATAATAAATGAAAATCAACTATATTTTGAATCCCACTCATTAAATTTAAGTTACTTAAATTAGTCATATTTAAAAATTTGAAATTTAAACTATTCCCACTATATGATAAAAGTTCTACTATAAAAAGTTTAATTATGTTGCCTATTTTAATTCTAGACATTAAGCAATTGAAGTAGGATTAATTGTAGTTGAAGATCATATAATATGATCATGATCGCACTAGACGATAAGTAAAGCGATGCCCTTAATTATGTTTATTCATCCAAGGGGTTGCACTGGATTAACATTTATTCAATTGAAATAAACATACTACAGTATTTAGAATCATATAAGAGAAATTGATCTAATACTACAACTTGATATGTGCATTATATTGTAGGATCAAAAGTATTTTAATTAAAAATAGGCTTTTTAGTGCTCTTTTGTAGCACTTGTTATGGATTTATCAAGGGGCTTTGGGCAGCCAAGGGACCTTTTTGTTCTGTGTGAGAGCATGGAGAGAGGACCTTATACAATAGAGAGAGAAGTTGAGGGTGAGAGATGTAGAAGAGCATTGATGGGTTAAAGGGAGTATGATGGTATTTAACACAGTTTATCTTACTTACCAGCAGCTTGTGTCCTATAGTTTTGAATCCTTCGATTCCAAAGTCTGGCTAGCTTAGGAGGCTACTAGTATAGTAACTATGTTGGGCATGGTAGCAAAACGAGGAATCGGTGACTCCATCAAGTGTGAGAGAAAGAAGGAGGAAGTGATGACTCCATCAGGCTAAATTGGAAAGAGGATGGATTAGCATATCCCTCAACCATACCGAAAAAAAAGGAGTGGATGATAGCTTCACCAGTCTTAGAAGGAGAGAGTTGGATTCTTTTTTTTTTTTTTTTTGTATAATGGTGATTCTCTATCTAATCAAGGGAGAAGGGCTTCTCTTCCTGGTTTATGTCAAAAGAGGGACACATAATATAATACCTAAACAAAAGGACCTTTAGGGAGTTGGTTTATGTCAAGCTAACCAAACCATTATAAATCCTAGTTTATATTTTACTTATTTTTAATGATTTTTTTAAATTTACTTTTACTCACTCTTCTTGAACTGTGATTATATGTTTGCAAAATGATTATTTTGATTTGTTTTGATTGATCTTTAGTTTAAAAATCAAGAACACACACACACACACACTCACACTCACAAACACTCACACACACACACTCACACACACACACACACACACACAAACACACTAAAAAACATAGTAAAATTCATAGCTATTTTTAATTTGGTTTTTTATTTGCAAAACCATTTTGCTTGATCACTCACAAATTTTATTTTTTAAGAAAAGATTTTAAAATATTTAAAATGTTTATAAAAGTACTAATTCATCATCCCCCTATTTGTGTACCTTAAGCACTTTTGTTTGGTGGATTAAAGTAGTAATGGAAACTAACTATAGATTTTATAATATTTTAATGATTTTTTATGAAAAGATTGTTAATAAATCCTAAAAGAACATGCAAATCATAACTATAAAAAAGCTAACAAAATAAAAACTAAAATAAAAATAGAATAATAACCTAAATCATTTATGATATATGTTATTATTCTATTAGGAATCAATGAGATGTTTTAAACACACCCTTAGCATTTTGGATCCTCCCAAGTAAATTAGGGGTTGATAAGTTTATGGTTAATTTCAAAGTCAATACATGGAGTCATTTAATTGACATTCTTATACTAGTTAATAACATGCATTTAGCATAAGAACGGTCAATCAAAAATAAAATATCAAGAACAAAAGTTTTTGAAGTGCAAAGTAAATTGATTATGTCTTTAGATTTTGTAATTCACAAGTTTCAAAAGCATCTTTAATTTTCTCATTTCCTTAGCGTCTACCTAATTGAAATTCAAGCAATACCCATAAATCATGAAAGGTTGGATATCAAAATGATATCAAGGGTTGGATTGTGGGGATTTGAACACTAATATAATTATAAGTATTAATTTTTCTTTTTTATAGAAGATTTACTTTTAATAACATTCAAATTGGGAGATAGTTCTTGAGACCTATAATAAGTCTAGATATGTAAATCCAAATTCTACCAAATTATTCTACCTCTACATATATCCACATCAAAAAAATTTAGGAACGTTTTGGTGGTGATATTTTCTAATATATTGTTTCCCAAAATTTAGTAAGTACAGGAGATGTCTAAGTAGTCCAAATGTGCTATGGAAATTGTGTAGGCCAGTTTTATCATGAATAGACAAATTATTGAGATTTGATAGTTATTTAAAGAAGGATTGTTGGAGTTAAATGATTATAATTTAAAATTATCATGGAAATCCCTAAAAATATTTAAAGTTCTTGTGATTTTTTTGTGGTGTTTTGATGTTTTTTGTAGATTTAATATGTGACTGGAAATAAGTACAAGGCAGAACAACAAAAAAATTTGAGAATGAGGGTTGCTTTATTCTCCATAATTTTGACTAGAAAAAGTTCAAATTAAATTCTTATTTTTGAATTTTGAGATGTTCTATATTTATCTAGAGATCTTGGTGGAATATCATAGAGTTTTGGTTGGTCAAATAAAAAAAGGAACAATACTAGTCTTATAAAGACAAACTTCTTAGCCAACTCTAATAAGGAGGGTTGGATTTATAAATTGAGAGAGAATTAGATTTTTTTTTAAGATGGTTTATGCACACTAGAAAATTTGGTAAAAAAATTTACGAAAATAATTTCCATACAATTAAAACCTTCTCACCAAAGTTGGAGTTCAAGGAGATCACCAAACCTCATTAGTAATTCTCTCCAAAAATGTGTAAGTACAACCGAATTGCTTCACTTCAATCCAAAGGAGTCTATACAAAACTAAAATCTTATGGAGAGACACGGATCCTCCTTCAAATTTAAAATAAGAGGGAAGATGAAATTTAAGAAGGGGAAAACCCATTACTCCTTGCTTAGGTCCCACTATGCATTCTTGCACTCAAGCTTGGCTAGCCCTTGAAATCTTGAACTTGACTTAGATATAATCACTAGCAAGGAAAAGTACAAGAATATGAAGTCCATATAGAACTTAAAACATCAACTATAAGAAATTACGTAAACACTAAGACCAACTCATAAAACATTAAAAAGATGTAGATTCCCATGGTTAATCCTCATGAATTATTCATTGCTTAGGCTTCATATGCTTTTACCCTTGTCCTAATGACTGAACCACTTCCATGTGATATATCATTTGATTATTAAATTTCATGGCCTTTTGCGATAGTATCATAATTTATATGTTTTTATTCATGCTTTGATCTATGCTTCCAAACAAATCTTATTATCCTATTATAAATATATTTTTTACACATTATTTTTATATATATTTGAAGTGTTTTGGAGAAGAGGTGGCCAACTAAAATTTGCTAATTATATTTATCAGAATAAATAAATATACTAACATAAGTTATATAAAGTGTTGTACTAATATTAGTAAAATTGATTTATACTCCTTTTGAAATATTATAATAATTTATATGAGATCATTGAGAAAAGTTGAAGCAACCATCATAGTGAATTATCATAACTAAGAGTATATAAATTTGAATGTTAAGAACATTATTTGCTTATTACAAAAAGTAAAATCTAACTTTAACTAAAATTTAGAAAGAAAACTTTATCTGAGCAATCATAATAAGAATTATCATATTAATAATACTTAGGATTAAATTTTAATTTATCAAAATTTATCTATAATAGATTTTTGCTGTAGCTAAAACTAGCAAAAATAAATAGCTCATGCCTTTCATTCTCATCTTTTTCCTAACATTTGAGGAGATTGTATTGAAGTTTGAGGGTTGTTGTCCATACCAACCAACATGTCAATTGAAAACATTTTCCCACCTTTTTTTTTAGGATGAATCACATTTATACAACATTGTAGATTTTTGATGTTGTTTTCATCACTCTAAAAGTGTAATATCAACTACATATTATCAAAATGATCCACCACTGAAAAATTATTAGATTCACCATGATTTGAAAAGATGAATGAAGATATTCCATAATAAGAAATTGTTATACCAAATATAGGGGATAACACTAAACATCCTAAAGATATTTTAAATCATTTATACTTATGTTTAAGCTTTTTTTTGTGTAAAAATATCATTCATCTACTAAATTTATTTGAAATTTAAACTAAGTTGTGCTATTTCAAAAAATTTATATTCTATAATTTATATAGAATTTAAAAAGAGGAACATTAGTAAGTGAGACCTCAACATATGTGACAACTACAACAAGTAAAATCCTTTTATTTTACATCCTTTTATGGTGATAGGCTACAACCTTGAGGAAAACTGCATCTAGCCTTGTTCCATCTTGAAGTGTTACCATTAATTACCAATGAGAATTTAGGTTATTTTATACACTCCAAAATCAGATTGTATATATCAGTAGGAAAACCAAAATACTTTAATGCTTTCTCCAATGTTGGCTAACCCATGGAGTCATAGTCTTGTTCCAAATCAAATTTAAAAGAAACTAATCCTTTTGATGATTTTGAATAACTAAATTTGTGGAAAATTTCATTATCCACCAAGATATGATCTGACATAGATCTAACTTTAAAAAAAGTCGTTTGTTCTTCCGAGATCAATTTTGGCATGATGGATGTTATCCTGTTGACAATAATATTTGCAGCCACTTAATAAACCACATTATGTAAACTGATTGGTCTAAAATTGGAATGAGAGTTGGGATTGGATACCTTAGAAATCAGAACCACTAACATTTGTTTCCACTTAGTATTTATTCTTCAAAGTTTGAAAAACTGATTTAAAGCAATCCAAAGATCTTCCTTGAGGATTTCCCAGTATCCTTTAAGAATGGAGTATGTAACTCCATCATTTCCTGGAGTAGAAAAGTTCCTAGATTGTTTAATTACCATTTCAACTTCCTCAATACCGAAATCCTTGTTCAAAATGTAGAAATCATGTTCATTCAGATGATTGACAGAATCGGGTCAGCCTTCCAAGTTGCAATTTTTGAATTTCCATTTATTCTTAAAAAAACCAACTAAAAAGTCTTCAATTTGATGTTTGTCTTCTACCTCCAAACCGTCAGCATCTTTAATTGTACTAATAAAGTTGGAATTCCTTGTAGCACTAGAAAGTGCATGAAAGAATTTAGAGTTACAATCCCCTTCGGTTTCCCATTTGACTTTAGCTTGCTATCTCCACCATGTATTAATGCGAGCTAAATTAGATTTGTATTCACCCACATTTACTTTCAATATCCAACTATCTTCATTCGAGAGTCTGCCTTTTTTGCATTATTTTTCTTGAAGCTCCAAATTCTCTTTAAGAACACTATCCTTCGCCTCCAATAGTACAGTGCCTTCAATGATCTCTTCATTTTGTGGTTCAAAACATGCCCTTAGTCACCCACCACCATTTTGTTCCAAATATTCTTCACCACTGCAAAAGATGATGGATTGGAGACCAAGACGTCTTCAAATATAATAACCTTTTTAAATTCATAATTGAATTCCAAAAGGTTTAAATGAATTTGAAAATGATCCGAAGAGATTCTAGCCAAGTGATTTACCATCAAATGGTGGGAAGAGCATAAAGCTGTTGAGTTTAAAAAACAATTATCCAATCTTTTAAGATTTTTATTTGCTCTAGATTTACTATTACACCAGGTGAATTTGGGTCCAACTAAACCCACATAATGAAGATCAATATTAGCAAGGAAAAGTTCCATTTCTTTGCAACCTAGGGAGTAAATGAACCTTTTCCCACCTCTTTTATCTTCCTTATTTAGAAGACAACTAAAATCTCCCCCAATCACCATAGACTCCTCCTTTGAAGAATAGAGCTATAACTTTTCCCAAAGAATTTTCCTTTTATACACATCCTTGTTGCCATAGATAGCAGCAATTCTCCAACATCCTTTGTTTAAGACATCAAGCTCCCCAATAATGAATTGCTAAGAAGATTACAAAACTAAAAATGTTGCTGAATTAGATCTCCATACCACCATTATATCACTAAATAGTCCTTCAGAAGGGACTTGGAAATAGCCCCAATCCGCTCCAATTAACAAGTCTACCTCTGTTCTATCAAACCAGGAAACCATAATTTCAAGCAAAAAATAAAAATAAAAAAGACCACATTGTCTTTCACAAACTCCTTGATGTATTGAGAAGCTCTCCTCTTCCTAGCTCCTCTACAATTCCAAAAACATATGGATGACATTTGTAAAAAGGGGGAATGATTCCCCATTTTTTCTTTAAGATCTCCCTCCATTCTTCTACTCCTTGTAGCTATTTTGATAGGACCTAAAACTTTAAATTGTTTAAGCTCTTTCCTTTTGGATCCTATTTCTTTTTTTCCTTCAACCTCAACTAGGATATCAATTCCAGCCTCCATACTACATTTTTCCAGAATGCACTTAACAGAGATGTCTTCAGGAATTGCAACCAAGTCGGATATTACCACCTCTACTTCCTCAACTTCTTCTTCTAATAATTTAAATTTATTTTCATCAAGGTAAATTATAGAAGAGTGAAAATCCATACCCATATCATTTTTTTCTTCCACATTGAATAGTGGTAACTTGAATATCTAGAGGATCTTTACAAACTCCTTCCACTGCTGCAGTAATTATTTCTAGCTCCATGTTCCACCATCTTCATAAGCTACTTTATCCACCTTTTTATAAATCTTCACTGGAATATTAGTTCTTCCAGCATTTTCATTCTTGTGATGTTGTATATTTTTCCTTATTCCTTGTGTTTTTAGTTTATTCCTCATAAATGCACATGCATCCATAGCCCGTATTCAGCACTATCTTGATCAGCCAAATTAGCTAATACAACTCCTTGAAATGAATTTTCCTTTGAACCCATAGCTTCAACTTCTTTATTTAGATAAACAACCTTTAAAATCAAATTAGAATAGTTATTCTTCAAATGACCAATTTTACCACAACTGAAGCAAAAAATTGGAATCTTCTCATATTCAATCCTTTGGAAGAATTTTCCTGAGCATCCTACAACCAAAACACCCAAAGGGAGCTTTCCATCAAAGTTGATACAAACACAAATTCTAGAAAATTCCTTTCTACTCCATTGGAACATGTTTCCATCAATTATATACATTTTCCCAACCATAGAAGCTATCCAACAAATGTTGATTTCATCCCAGCATTGAAGAGGTAGGTTTGGCATTCTAATCCAAACCAGTGCCGAAATACCCTTCAAGGATGAAGGAGAAAATGACGGGAACATCTATCCAACTCAATTATGTTATCCTTCACATACCATGAACCAATAGAGAAGCCCGATTCCAATGCTTCTTGTTCATCGAATGCACAAAGCACCCATCCCAAACTAAGCATTGGTAAATAAAATATAGCAAAGTGTGCCCATTGTCTTCTTAATTCTATGTTGATCATTTGAAATGGAGTATTACCCCCAAAGACTTTAATAACCAAATAGTTTTGAAGCTTATTTGAGTTCTCCAATTCATTTGTTGAATGAAGCTTTACCACAGCATCCTCTCCTGTAAAGTCATTTCAAAAATCCAGGTCGATACTTTGATATTAGCTTTTTTAATCCAAGCATTTTCCAACGCATTGCTAGTAGGCATCTTAGGAGTAATAGACTAAAAATTATCCATAATACATCACACCAAATCACCTTTATCACAGAAGAAAACTTTGTTTAAGTCATTTGAGTTATCTCCACCTTGTTTGACAATAATTACCTCATTACCGACATTCTTATTACCTAATTCTAGATAATCTTGATCCACAGATTAAAGAACCATATATTAAAAATTTCCTTTATGAATATCCTCAGGACCATCTGATCCTAACATAGATTTATTAGGAATCAATTTTGAATTAGAAGATGACCCATCAACATCCACATATTTTAATTTTTTTCAAAAACCTAGAGGAGATAAAGAATTTTGAAATTCCATACCTTTCTTAATGATTATCAACTTTTCTTTGCCTATTAATTCATTAGGTTTCTTCTATTTGATCAATCCACCTTCATTAATTATCAAAGGCTTTCCAGACATAAACCTAGCCTTCCCATCAACTTGGTTTATAGAATGATCATCGCCGTATTTTGGAGGTGAAGAAGCCAAATTGAATCAAGAATAAAATAGAGGGGACAAATTTGCATGTCGACTCGCATTAGGACCGCCATCCATCATCAGAGGCTAGCGACCCTCCATCGCCCTTAATAGCACAAATCAAGAATTTGAAAAAAAATTGTTTCTCTCTCTAGTAAAACCCATACCTTCTCTCTCAAACCAATCAATTCATCACACTCAACTCTCATTTTTTTCCATTTATCCCATGTATTATACTATTGATTTAAATAATCAATAGTATAACATATGCATTTTTTCCCATCTTGAGCTGATTTTGAGATAGTCTAGGTTCAACATAACATATGCATTTTGAAGGCATAATTTGAATTATAACATTGATTTAAATACTCAAGTAATTGAGAATCTAAATTTGATTAGAAGATAAAATAATCTCTACTCTAATGCATATAATATAGGTTGGAGGAACCACCCTAATTTTAGTTTGAAAAATAATATTGTGGAAAATCAATAGAATGCAAA
Source organism: Dendrobium catenatum (assembly GCF_001605985.2). Taxonomy (NCBI): domain Eukaryota; kingdom Viridiplantae; phylum Streptophyta; class Magnoliopsida; order Asparagales; family Orchidaceae; genus Dendrobium; species Dendrobium catenatum. Next base: position 158,655 of record NW_021319744.1, on the reverse strand, counting down.
CTACTCAAACCATATATAAAATATAAATAATCCTCTTCAACCTTTACTGAAACCTAGACCATCCTATCCCCTATATTTAATCAAAATAACCAATTCAGAGATAGAAACAAACCTTTAGAATGTTGTAAATCTTGGCCCAATGAATATGATTTTAATGAGAAAAATATATTATTATTTCTTTACTACTACTATTATTGCTTATCTATTTTGTTTTCCCTACTTACTAACCTTTCAAGTCTACAAGTTCACTTGTAATACAAATCAGCTCAAGATCGGGTAACTAAGGTTGACTCTATTTATAAGTTCAATTTCCATGTACTTTTTATCTTTTTTGAGTCAAGTCTTGTATATGGTGGACCCCAAGCTAAGTAACCTTATACATGCACACTAAAGGGGGTGAGTTCATAAGTTAGGAGAAAAATGGATCTTTGAACTAATCATATAATAGTATGTAAATCATATTGGATGATCAGTTATACAAAAAATCCTAATTAGGGAAACAATTGTTAAGTAAGAATATTTAACTAATTATACTAAATGATTTAGATCATACAAGATGATCAGTTATAGACATGAAATAACTATCCTGAATAATTATAGAATTTTACCGGACAATTTGTACAAATACTTAAACTTATCCAATAGGGCAATACTGAGCATACTGGCTAAAGGGTTATTTTGTACTAATCATACATGACGATCTAAGGATTGTACTGGATGATCTTTGATTGCAATCTAAGAATTTGTGCTTTCTTTGGAGGCTTTTATTTAATCTCTCATATCATATTTTGAAAGATCTTTTGCTTTTGATTTTTCTTGAGAGAGAGCTTAGAGAAGGAAGAGGAGAGCTTTGAAAGAGAGAGTTTCTTCTAAGGGGGAGTCGAGAGGGATTCATAAAGTTCACTCCAAGTAAGGTTTCCATCATCTTCTTTAAGCTGCTTCATTGATTCCTTGGTGTCTTTGGGGAGACTTTCATCAGCATTAGATCTAACATTTTTTGCCTACTCAAGGAGGGAGTAAAGGATTCTAAGATCCTCTTCCTACTCGAAGAGGGAGTAAAAGGATTTCTAAGGTTCTCTTCTTACTCTAGAAGAGAGTAAAAAGATTTTCAGGTTCTCTTCCTACTATAGGAAGGGGTAAAAGGATTTAATGTACTCATCCTCACGAAGTTAGTGGATAGATTTTGTAAGGGCTTCTCCACCTTGCTTTGGGGGCAAAATGAGAGAAACTACTTTTATTGCAATACCTAAAAAGGAGATTACCAGGGAGAAGATGTAGGTCAAGTTAACCAAACCACTATAATTCTAATGTGTTCTTTCTATTTACTTTTTTTTTGAAATTCTTTTCCGCATTTTTCTGTGATTTGTTATGTATTTAAAATTTCTAATTTTAGTTATTGTAAAAGTAGTTTTGCTTCTGCATTATGGAATGAAATTGTTTGTTTTAAAATATTCAAAAAGATTTCAAAAAGATTTTCTTTTTTTTCTTAAGATTTTTTAAAAAACTATATTCAAGATGGGTAAATAAAGGACTCACAAAGCTTTCTAGGCAGACTCAGTATCCGACTCTTCTAAAATTGAAAAAGAAGAGGAGGCAACAAACCTATACTATTGAAACTTGTTAAATATGAATTAGGTAGTTAGACCTAATCTTATGTCCTAACGGCTAACCAAGAGGGGGGGGGGGGGGGGGGGGGGGGGGGGGGGGGGGGGGGGGGGGGTGAATTGGTATTTTAAAAATTTTATCACCCTTTTATAATTTTAAACTGATAAAATACTTATGATAAATTTTAAAAAGGATTTTTCATCCACAAATCACACAGAAATATTAAAGTAAAAAAAAGGCATTGAAAAAAATAAAAGAAATAAGATTTATAGTGGTTCGGTCAAACATGACCTACATACACTTCTTGAAGTCTTCCACTTCAGGTATTGCACTATTACAACTTAGTATCTCTCCTTTTGCCCTCATAGCAAGGCGTAAAAGCCTTTACAAAACTCTCTTCCACCACTACCTGGTGCGGCAGAGAATCATTGTCCTTTTTCACCCTCCAAGTGTAGGCAGAGTAACTCCCGCTGTTCACACTCTCCAAGCATAGGCAGAGAACCTTCCCGCTGTTCACACTCTCCAAGTGTAGGCAGCGAACCTTCGGGCAGAATCGTTTGGAAGAACTAATAACTTTAGAAATCCATGAACATCATCCAGGGATGAATGGGACATTTTGTTTGGATGAATAGTTTAAAGTGAGAAATCAGAGGACATCGTCCAGAGACGAATGGGACATTTTTTCTGGACAAATAGTTCAAAGTGAGAAATCATAGGACATCACCTAGAGATGAATGGGACATTTCGTTTGGACAAACAATTCAAAGTGAGAAAATAGAGGACATCATCCAGGGACGAATGTGTAAATTTATCTAGATGATCAGGACTTAGAAAATTTCACTTTATGTTTGTTCCATTGCTCTCTGTGGGGTATATCTGACATGATCGTTCCGTATGATCAATATGAGAAATTTTGTCTTTTAAAGATATATGCCAGTGTGTGTGCACTAAGTTACACAATTATAATCACACTTTCTCTGACTCATTATTAATAAAATACAGACTCCAAATTACAAAATAGTATAGTCAGATCTTTATTTGAAGTCTTCACCAATCTGGAGTTTGATTTTCCTGAAATGTTAGTACATAAAAGAGCCAAAAAATAATTCTTCCAAAATGTGATAGGAGAAATAAGTAATCAAAACATGAATATTTGGAATAATCAAAATAACAAGTTGCAAGAATATAAAACATGCAAAAGCTAAGTAGAAACTCTCTTAATAATCTCTCCATTATTTATGATGGCAAAATAATTATTATTTTATAATTTTCAAATTCTTAAGTATCTCCTAACCCCCCCCCCCCCCCCAATTAAAAAAATTTGTGTAACTGGGGGGCGTTTAAAATTATAAGCATGTGAGAATATGGGGCATTTGAACATAAAAAAAAATTGTTTTAAAAAATTTAACACACAATCATTTGAACACAAATGTAACAGTAAAACAAACACATAAATGCAATGATAAAACAAATGAATAATGATACCAACGATAAAACAAACGAACAATATTTCTCTCCCTTTTTGACAGCAACAAAAATAGAAGAAGAACAAGAAAAAAATAGAAATGTTAGAAGTCATATGAAAAGCTTTTGATAATTAATCCTTGAAGAGATTGAGATATATTTGTAAATAAAGTTAAAGTTCATTAGATAAATAGAAGCATTCATATAATTTAAAAAGAGATATAACATAGAAAAGAAAAAAAAATATCAAAATCATGAATCAATTTTGACACTGAGATAAACAAAATCATTGCAAATTAGATGAATGTAAAATTTGTATATTTCAAATTTCAATATCAAATAAAATCATATTGAAGATTAATTTGAATTGAAATATTGAAAGATTAGGGAAAGAATAAAATACCACTTGTGGCGCTTTGCGCATCTTTTTAATATTTGTGGCATATTTTTTGCATCTTTTATATTTTAGGATAATTTTGTGCCTCTTTTTCAATTTGCGAACCATTGCGCATACTTTTGGTATTTTGTATATTTGTAATTTTCAAGTGTAATCTTGATATTTTCAAAATCAATAATTTAAAATCTCAAATTTTTTTAAGTATAATATGTTAAGATAGTTGCTATTTGCAAGTTTTACACTTTTGTAACTTGTATAGTTTTGATGATTCCAAACATTATTGTTCAAATGTATAGTTATCTCCTAACAATTTTAGAAGATTTGTATTTGCTCTTGTGTGTACTAACATTTCAGGAAAATCGAACTCCAGACTACGAAGACTTCAAATCAAATTTAGCATGAGATACTTTATGAATTTGAAATTTATACTTTTCTTTGAAATAAAATTGAAAGGGAGTGATTGTAATTGAGTGAATAAAAATATACACACACACATAAGGAGATCATATAAAATTTATACTGATCGTACGGGACGATATCAGTTCGTACGGGACGATCAGACAGTTATCTCCTATTGAGCACATGGAACGAATAGGAATTGGCTTAAAAAATTTTCTAAGTCCTATTCATCCAGGACAAAATTAAAAATCATCCGGGATGATTTTTTCTCTGTAAGATTTTCGTCCAGGCGAAATTAAATTATCGTTCATGACGATTTGCTCTATGTAAAATTTTCGTCCAGACGAAATTAAATATCGTCCAGGACGATCTGGTCTCTGTAAGATTTTCATCCAGACGAAATTAAATTATTGTACGTGATGATTTGTTCTCTGTAAAATTTTCGTCCAGACGAAATTAAAAATCGTCCAGGACGACCTGTTATATGTAAAATTTTTGTTCAGACAAATAACATTTTCGTCCAGACGATTAACCAACTTAGAATAGTTTTTCTGTAGTTTTTGGAGCCGACCTTGTAATAACCGTTTGTACCGGACGAAGTTAGTTCGTATGGGACGATCAGCTTGTACGAAAATATTTCGTACACATATGCAAACAGGTTCGTTTCAAAGCTTTTAAGTAAAATCGTCCATGACGATCCACGATCGTATGGGACGATCCACTGCGTACAGAATTGAAAACTTACAGCTTTTGGGCAGTTTTTCTTGTCTTTTGTATATATAGTCCAAATTAGACTGCCACCCAATCTTTTTGTCATTTGATCTTCGTGCCTATTGAGAGAAGAGTCAAGGAGAGAGTGTGAGAGAGCATTCAAAAAAGGATTCCTACCACTGGAGCGTGAAGGCTTCACTTGGAGTTTAAAGGTAAGAATCTCTACTTGTGAATTGGGATTACTTCACTCTTTTCTTTCTTCCTTCTTGTTTCTTGTGAGAAGATCTGTCAAGGAGATCCGGTTCGCTGTCGACACTTTGAGAGTGTGAATAGCTGAAGGGTTCTCTGCCTACACTTGGAGAGTGTGAACAACCGAAGGTTTCTCTGCCCACACTAGGAGAGTGTGAAAGGACAAAGGGTTATCTACCCACACTAGGAGAGTGTGAAAGGATGGAAGGGTTCTCTGCCCACACTAGGAGAGTGTGAAAGGAAGAAGGGTTCTCTGCCCACACTAGGAGAGTGTGAAAGGATGAAGGGTTCTCTGCCCACACTAGAAGAGTGTGAAAGGATGGAAGGGTTCTCTGCCCACACTAGGAGAGTGTGAAAGGATGAAGGGTTCTCTGCCCACACTAGGAGAGTGTGAAAGGATGGAAGGTTCTCTGCCAACACTGGGGATTGTGTAAAAAGACGACGGTTCTCTGCCGCACCGGATAGTGGTGAAAAGAGTGTTT
>NW_021319744.1:104781-147879 GCF_001605985.2 Dendrobium catenatum | reverse complement strand
GATCTTAAGGGAAAATCTGTTGATCAGGATCTTTACTTTACTTGACTGCTAGCCGACCAGATATTATGTTCAGTGTTTACTTATGTGCTAGATTTCAATCAGATCCAAAAGAATCACATTTGACAGCAGTGAAAAGGATATTAAGATACTTACTAGGAACTCAGAACTTAGGAATTTGGTATCCTAAGTTTAGCTCTTCATTTGAAATTATTGGTTATTCAGATTCTGACTTTGCAGGATGTAGAGTGGATAGGAAAAGCACTTCTAGAACATGTCAATTCATTAGAAATTCATTAGTTTCCTGGTCTAGTAGAAAGCAAAATTCAGTGGCCCTATCTACTGCAGAAGTAGAATACATTGCATTAGGAAGTTGTGTGGCACAAGTACTTTGGTTAAAACAATAGTTGATTGATTTAGGATTAACTATAGGCACTATTCCAATTTATTGTGACAATACTAGTGCTATTTGCATTTCCAAAAATCCTATTCAACATTCTAGAACCAAACACATTGACATAAGGCATCATTTCATAAGGGATCATGTATCCAAGGGAGAAATTAAACTTACTCATGTTTCAACTGAAAATCAACTTGCAGACATTTTTACAAAACCTTTAGCCTTTGATACTTTCAGTACATTAAGAACAAGACTTAGTGTAATTGATTTGAATGCTTAAATAAAAATGTTTTTGCAACATTGATATTTATGTTTTCGTAGTTTATGTTTTTATGATTTTTGTTTTTGTGATTTTTTTGTGTGTTTTGAGAGATTTTATTTTTAGAGTTTGTGCATTTGCCATAGTGTATTGTGATTTGTGTTTTGTTTGATTTTCTTTAATAAAAATTCAAAAAATCCAAAAAGTGGAAATCGTCCGGGTCGAAATTTTTCGTACGGGACGATGTGTGTAAAATTTAGTTTGCATGATATGGAACTTCTTGAGAGCAGTTTTTAATGTAGTTCGTCTGTACGATCTGAATGATCATCCAGGATGAAATTTTTTTTCTCTCTCTCAAACGTCGGGATGATTGAATACAGCAGTTGAATGGATATGGTAGTTTTAATTGTAAACTTCGTCCGTACGAACTTTGGGTTCGTCCAGACTAACAGACGTCGATTTATAAGAGGGACGGTTTACAACTGACATCAAAATGAATTAACTTTTGTTCGTCTGTACAAAATTTTTTCGTCTGTACGATCGGTCAAGTAAAAAAGTCTGTACGAAAGGACGTATCATAAATTGGGTTGATTATGAAAAGTCGTTACATTTTGGATGAATTTAATCATCTGTACAAAATTATTTCGTCCAGACGAACGGTAATTTTTCGTCCAGGACGAACATTTTTTGTCCAGGACGAATGTATCATTTTCTTTAAATAAGAAGGCTTTCTAACTCAACAATCACATCTCCAAACATCTCTTTCAATCCCTTTTGACTTCCAAATCGACAATGGCCTCCTCTAGTAAGCGACAAAAGGTGTTAGCAAAGAAACCCCACAGGAATGCTTTTGAAAACTTTCTTTCAAAAGCAAATGAGGAAACCTTTCCTCGTTTTGCCTCTGCTAAAATCACACCTTCTCATTCTGATTCAAAGCGAGATAAATTTCAAGGTAATGCACCTTTTTGCTTCCACTCAGTTTGGATTCATTTTTTCTCTTGTCCACCACTACAACAGACAAACTTTTCTTTACTTCCTATCCAATATGAGTTTCAATTCGGACCACTCCTCTATAAGTTCTTTCATTTTTAAACAAAAAGTTGAAATCACAAAGCACGACTTAGGTGCCTTTCTAAACTTAAGAACTGAAGGATTTAGAGCCTACACCCTTATGAATGAGAACACCTTTAAATGGTTTGAAGTCAATAGGCTGATTAGAGAAAATGGCCAAACATATCATATTGCTAGAGTTTCAGGAATGACAAAAAATGCTCGAATCATCCAGCACATTCTTCGATCTTCAATTATTCCTAAAGCTGGTGATAGGATCAACATTACTCCACTCCTTTCTGTCGTAACTTTTTTGATTATGAATGATAAGCCTATCGATGAAGCCCAACTTATCCTAGACCATCTTTATGGGCTTTCAGAAATTGGGCATGCATAACAGAAAAGGAAAAGGAATATTTCATTAGGACACTTAATTACCTATGTTTTGGAAAAGAAATACAACCTAGTGCATCTTGATGATGAATATGAAGAGCCGGTCTACTACAATGATGTTTCTTTCAGAGCAATCTTCAAGGAGGAAAAAGGGAAAGCACATGCCAGTGCTTTTGAAGAAGAAGAAGGAGAGCAAATTTCTGCACCTCAATCAAATTATAAGACTTTGATTGAGAAATTTGATAGACTTGAGACTCATTTTGATCAACGATTTGATCAAATTGATGCTCAACTTCTGCAGCAGCAATAAGACATTGGTAGTATAAGAAATGAAGTTCATGAAATCAATACCAATGTTATATTGATGACTTCCTACTTCAACTTATTTGGTGGCATTCCTCCTCCTCCAGAAGAATAGAGATTTGAGTGATGATCTTCTAGATGTTTGTTGTATTAGTGTTTGTTTTAGTTTGTTTTAGTTGTGTTTGTTTATGTTTGTTTTAAACTTCAGTGTATTTTCTTTAGTATTGATGTTATGAAATGATTTTGTAATCTTTTTCATTAATATCAATATATGTTGTAGTTGCTTTAAAATATGGATTGTTTTTGAAATGTGTTTAGTTTTTATGAATTTCATTAGTCTTTTTAATCTTAATTGTGCTTAAATTAAATTATAATTTGAGATTAATTTTCATTAGAAAATCTAGTCTTTCTAAATTTAAAATTTATTTATAACTTGTTATAATTAGAATTTTTAATTTCATGTCTATTCATTTAGACTACATAAAAATTAATATTATTATTGCAATTTAGATGCTTTCTTATTTTGTATTTCTTTGCTCAAGTGATATTTATGCACTTAGAAAAATTTAAAATTTTAGATTATTGATCTTGGAAAGAATTGGTTTCAATTACTCTTGAAAATTGTACAAATAGTACAAAAATCAAAAGGAATGCGCAAAGGTTCACAAATGTGAAAAAGAGGCACAAAATAAGCCCAATGTAATGTTATTGTCTTGTATTTTTGTTAAAATTTTTTTTGAAAAAGAAAAATATTGTTCTTTAGTTCAAAATGCCTCCTTGTTTTCATGTATTCATCAATTCAGGGGGAGTTTAGGAGATTTGTTTAAATTTGACATCATACAAACAATAATTGTTTTGCCATCATCAAAAAGGGGGAGATTGTTAAAATAGTTGCTATTTGCATGTTTTACACTTTTGTAACTTGTATAGTTTTGATGATTCCAAACATTATTGTTCAAATGTGTAGTTATCTCCTAACAATTTTAGAAGATTTATATTTGCTATTGTGTGTACTAACATTTCAGGAAAATCGAACTCCAGACTACGAAGACTTCAAATCAAATTCAGCATGAGATACTTTGGGAATTTGAAACTTGTACTTTTCTTTGAAATAAAATTGAAAGGGAGTGATTGTAATTGAGTTAATAAAAACACACACACACACACATAAGTAGATCATATAAAATTTATACTGATCGTACGGGACAATATCAGTTTGTACGGGATGATCAGACAATTATCTCCTACTGAGCACATAGAAAGAATAGGAACTGGCTTGAAAAATTTTTCTAAGTCCTATTCGTCCAAGACAAAATTAAAAATCGTCCTGGACAATTTGTTCTCTCTAAGATTTTCATCCAGATGAAATTAAATTATCGTACATTACGATTTGTTCTCTGTTAAATTTTCGTCCAGACGAAATTAAATATCGTCCAGGACGATCTGTTCTCTGTAAGATTTTTGTCCAGACGAAATTAAATTATTATACATGATGATTTGCTCTCTATAAAATTTTCATCCAGACGAAATTAAAAATCATTCAGGATGACCTGTTCTCTGTAAAATTTTCGTCTAGACGAATAACATTTTCGTCCAGACGATTAACCGACTTAGAACGGTTTTCTGCAGTTTTTGGAACTGACCTTGTAATAACCATTCGTACCAGACGAACTTAGTTCGTACGGGACAATCAGCTTATACAAAAATATTTCGTACACATATGCAAACAGGTTCGTTTCAAAGCTTTTAAATAAAATCATCCAGGACGATCCACGATCGTACGGGACGATCCACTGCGTACAAAATTGAAAACTTCAGTTTTTTGGCGGTTTTTCTTGTCTTTTGTATTTATAGTACAAATTAGACTGCCACCCAATCTTTTTGTCATTTGATCTTTGTGCCTATTGAGAGAAGAGTCAAGGAGAGAGTGCGAGAGAGCATTTAAAGGAGGATTCCTACCACTGGAGCGTGAAGGCTTCACTTGGAGTTTAAAGGTAAGAATCTATACTTGTGAATTGGGATTACTTTACTCTTTTATTTCTTCCTTCTAGATTCTTGTGAGAAGATCTGTCAAGGAGATCCGGTTCGCTGCCGACACTTGGTGAGTGTGAATAGCCGAAGGGTTCTCTGCCTACACTTGGAAAGTGTGAACAGCCGAAGGGTTCTCTGCCCACACTAAGAGAGTGTGAAGGACGAAGGGTTCTCTGCCGACAATAGGAGAGTGTGAAAGGATGGAAGGGTTCTCTGCCCACACTAGGAGAGTGTGAAAGGACGAAGGGTTCTCTGCCCACACTAGGAGAGTGTGAAAGGACGAAGGGTTCTCTGCCCACACTAGGATTGTGTGAAAGAACGGAAGGTTCTCTGCCAACACTAGGGATTGTGTAAAAGGATGACGGTTCTCTGCCACACTGGGTAGTGGTAAAAAGAGTGTTTTGTAAAGGCTTCTCTGCCTTGCTGTGGGTGCAAAAGGAGAGTCACTATTGGTATTAGTGCAATACTCAGAGGGTGCCTCTGGGGAGTGGATGTAGGTCTGGTTTAGACCGAACCACTATTAATATGGTGTCATTTACTTTACTATTTTTACTTTTTCACATTTTATTTTTTGTTTAAAAAACTCTGTGGTTGAAAAACATTTTCTATAAAAATTTAATAAAAATTTTCATTTCGGTTCAACACATTTTCAAAGAGGGTTTAAATTTTTAAAATACCAATTCACCCCCTCTTGGTAGCCTTGGGACATTAACTTAGGTCTAACAACCTATTTACTAGACTCAACATAATAATGTTTATATTGATAAGAGAAATACAAAATAAAAAAATTTCATAATTGTAATAATAATATAAAAACTATATTAGTCTAACAAGAGACATGATATTGACATTTTTAACTAGATCAAGTTATAATCACAACTTAAATTAAAAAAAAAAAGATTTTTCTAATGAATTCAATTTTATGTTGCAATTCAAGATATAACACTTATAAGATCAAATATTTGAACGATGATCATATAGGCTAACACATATTTCTGAAATGAAATTAAAAACATTAAACCAAGACATGATAACTTTTTTTGATATCATAATAAAGGATATTACATCGAGTATGATTGATATCAATAAACACATTTTTCAAAACACTAAATAAAAACTAACAACATACAACATCACATAGTATGACATAAAACATAAAAACATAACAGCTAACAATCACACCACATCACATCTGGTACAGAGAATCAAACAGAAATGCATTCCATACTCTAAAGGACCCTAATTTAGAGGAGGCTGAGGAGGGTTGAAGAAGTTGAAATAGTTACTCATAATAGCCATATTCGTGTTAACTGAATCAAACTAACCTCTAACCCAATCCATATCCTGTTGATGTTTATAGTCTTGCTACTAAAGATGAGTTTCAATTTGATCAAAATGACTCTCAATCCGATCAATTTGCTAGACCATTTCCTGAAAAATTAGAGTACCAGATGGTTCAAGAGGTCCTGTTCTTTCCTCCTTTGAGTCACTACTTATTACATGCAGATCTTTATTAAAGATTGCTCAGAAAGATCCATCATTGTAGTAGATCGGCTCTTCTAGATTTTTAACGGGATGGACTAGGTCATATTTTTTCTCTAAAATGTAGGTCACAAGATGTCCTAAGGTTATATTTTTCATCCTCTTGGGGGAGACATGGAAAATCTCAGAAAGTTCATAAAAGTAGTCAATGATCAGTTGGGCTTCATCTATTGGTTAGCTTGTCATAATCAAATAAGTCACTATAGAAAGTAGAGGTGTGATATTTACTCTATCACCAACTTTAAGAATAATGGAAGTGCAAAGAATATGCTGGATGAAGCGGGCATTGAGGTTAAGAGAGGCTACCTTAGGAAAACAACTTGCTTCACTACATCCTCTTATAACTTGATTTATTGCAGTCCATATAAAGTTGGTGGAGGAGGTCAAAGTGTGGGCTCTAATCCCTTTAGCCCTTAAGTTCAAAAATATTCCTAAGTCTTCTTTATTGATCTTCATTTTCTTCTTAAAAACATATGATCTAATCACAGTTTGGTCAGAGATGAAGGATATATTGGCAAGGAAGTAGTGGAAAGTCTCCTTATTGTAGAGATAGATCAGAGTGAGAAAAAGACCAAACTGGGTGGAAGCAAAAAGGTGGATTACCTTGAAAGTGAGTTTTTCTTAGAGTACTCTAGAGGTCGTGATTTTGGAGGATGCGAATCTAGGGAAGGACTCCTCATTTGCTTTGGACAGAAAGTTTTCTGCTGAGTTTCTAGGGGGTCCCTTAGCAAGAAACTTTTGTGTTTCTCTTTTGCTTAAACTTGCCATGGAGAAGATCTAGGAGAATCGAAGATTGAAAGTGATTTTTGAGGGGATGAAATTTGAGTTCAAAACCTTAAAGTTTAAAGAGAAAATGATCGTTTTGTACGAATGAAAAACTTTTGTCCCATATGATTTTGGGTTCGTACGTACGAAAAATATTTCTTATATATGACTATATGAGTCCAAAAAGAAATAGATTTTCATAAACATGTAAGTTTCGAGGCATCCTTTCGTACAGACATTTCACCAAACAATCGTATAGTTATTTAAGATCATTTTTATGATTGTTAGAAATGTCCCCTACATTGAATTTCCACATGTTTGTATGTACGAACTAAATGTTCGTACGTACGATCAGAAATAAAGAAACTGATCTTATTCGTATAATTGTCTACATGCGTACATACGATCAAATATACATTGTGTGGACGATTATGATGATTGTACATATGAATGGTGATATGAATACTGAAAAACTACATGTAAATCATTCAAATTGATAGTTAGTACGCTACATGCTTCGTCCCATATGAAATTAATTTTGTACTGATGATATACACTCAAATTTCCAAGTCAACATTTAAAATCATGAATCTAGTTGTGAGAGAATACAAAATAAAATAGACGAAAGTTTGCAAAATCAAACATGAACAAAACAATAAAAAAATACATATAAAGAAAATCACAAAATCAAAACACACACAACACATTAACAAAAACACACATCAATGTTGTAGAATTTTTTAATTAAGCATTCGAATTCAAATTAAATCCAAATGAGTCATATAATATATCCATTTATATCTACATAATCCAAACAATCTAATGCAATAAAAATTAGACCACGTTTTGGACATCATATTATCATAGTCACTAAAATAAAAACTCATGCATAATTTTAAATATTTAAGGATATATTAAATATTAATATAACAATATTATGTAATATACATAAAATTAATCATACATTAATTAATAGATATGAAACAAGTCAGTTTAAAATAACTACATAATAAAAATTTTGTCATATAAGCTTATTACCTTTAATTCCCTAATTATATAACTTTCTATATTTGATAATAATTAATCAATCAATGATGGTTATAAAATTTAATTATTAAAGAAATCTTATAGATTTTTATATCAAGATTAATATATAATCAAAAGATATTTAGATTATGAGCAAATCAAATCATGCAAGTAATACTGGTGGACCACTAACAAACTCCTACGATAATGTAAAAGGCTTTAAATTATCCATCTTGGTCCATCTTAATCTCAACATTTGATTGATCTTGAGTTGTGCAATGTAAATCCCATAAGCAATTACAATGCACATCATTACACCTGAAATACTTAGCACACAAATTAGAGCATCCAAGCATATGTTTGTTATCATAAAAGTCTCTTAAATAGGTAATGAAGTAGATAATATCAACAATCTCCCCCTTTTTGATGATGTCAAATTTATGTTGGGTATAGTTATAACAAAGGTGCAAATTGACTTTTTATCATAACTTTTGAGCATTATACAAATATAAACAAATAATTCTCCCCCTAAATATATGCATGTAAAATGAATTATGACCAACATATATAGTTCTTCTCCCCCTTTGACAACATCAAAAAGAATAATTAAACATTTAAAAGAAATTTAAATGTTAGGATCTAACATGCCAAGCATATGTCTTAACATGCAAAATCTCTCTTCAGCTAAAGGTTTGGTAAAGATATCAGCTATTTGAGATTCTGTGTTTATAAAATCTATATTTACATCACCTTTATTAACATGATCTCTAATAAAATGGTGTCTAATCTCTATGTGTTTACTTCGTGAATGTTGTATAGGATTTTTTATTAAACTTATAGCACTTGTATTATCACATTTAATAGAGATATTTTTAAGCTTAATTCCAAAATCCTATATTTATTTCTTTAGCCATAAAACTTGAGCAACACAACTACCTGCGGCTATGTACTTTGCTTCAGCAGTGGATAAAGCAACTGAATTTTATTTTCTAGAAGACCAAGAAATATGTGATGATCCTAAAAATTGACAAGTTCCAAATGTGCTTTTTCTATCAACCTTATAACCAGCATAGTCTTCATTAGACAATGCAACTAAATGGCCTGATAATAAATTTTTGGGATACCATAAGCCTAACTTATGAGTTCCAATCAAATAGCGAAATATTCGCTTATCTGCTATTTTGTGTGATTCCTTAGGATTAGCTTAAAATCTTGCACATAAACATACAGCGAACATAATATCAGGCCGACTAGCAGTAAGATACAAAAGTGAACCTATCATACTCCTATAAAGTTTTTGATCTATTGGTTTTCCTGATTCATTTAAATTAGGTCTAGTTAATGGGCTTATAGGAGTTTTACTCAATTTGAATCTCTTCATATCAAACTTTTCTAATAATTGATTTATGTATTTGGTTCGACATATGAATGTGCCAGACTCTAATTATTTTACTTCAAGTCCTAAGAAAAAGGTGAGTTCTCCCATCATACTCATTTCAAATTCTTTTGACATTAATGAGGAAAACTCATGACATAAACTTTCATTTGTACTTCCAAATAATATATCATCAACATAAATCTGTATAATAATCAAACCATCTCCAATATTTTTGATAAAAAGAGTTGTATCTACCTTACCTTTTCTAAAACTATGTTCAATTAAAAAGTTACTTAACCTATCATGCCAAGTACATGGACCTTATTTTAGACCATATAATTATTTCTTTAATTTATATAAATGATTAGCAAAATTAATACTTTCAAAACCTGGTGGTTGTTCTACGAAAACATTTTGATCAATATATCCATTCAAAAATGCTCTTTTGACATCCATTTGAAAAAGTTTGAAGTCCTTAAAACAAGCGAAGGCAAGGAGTAATCTAATAGCTTCTAGTCTTGCTAAGGGTGCAAAAGATTCTTCAAAGTCTATTCATTCTGTTTGTGTGTACCCTTGTGCAACTAATCTTTCTTTATTTCTAATAATACTTCCTGAGTCATCTAGCTTATTTTTATAAACCCATTTAGTTCCAATTATATTTTGATCATGAGTTCTTGTGACTAACTCCCAAACATCATTTCTTATAAATTGGTTAAGTTCCTCTTCCATAGCAATTATCCAAAAATTATCTTGTAAAGCTTCATCTATATTTTTAGGTTCAATTTTTGATAGAAATGCAGAATATTCTACCTCATCGCTAAGGTTTCACCTAGTCTTAACACCTTGGGAAGGATCACCAATTATTAACTCTTTTGGATGTTTTATATTATATCTCCATTCTTTAGGTAATGAATCATCCTCTTTTTCTTCCAAATTTATTTTCTTTATATTTTCAATCTGAAAAATTATGTCTAATTCCATTTTCATCACAATAATTTTCAAATGATTTATTTTCAAATTCTCCACCATGATCCGTTTGAATTCTATGAATCAAATAACCTTGTTCTCTTTGAATATATTTAGCAAATTTTCTAAAATCATCAAATGCATTATTTTTATTAGCTAAGAATAATACCCAAGTATATCTTGAATAATCATCTACAATAACAAATCCATAATTTTTACCACCTAAACTAGTTGTGTTAATAGGCCCAAATAAATCCATGTGTAATAATTCTAAAGGTCTACTAGTAGAAACTATATTTTTACTCTTGAATGAACTTTTCATATGTTTACCATGAATGCATGCATCACATATAGAATCAAAATGAAAATTAATTTTTGGTAAACCAACTACTAAATCAAGTTTAGAAATTTTATTCAAAGTGTGAATATTGGCATGACATAGCCTTCTATGCCATAACCAAGCATCATCATTTGTAGATTTCATGCAAAGTAAATTCAAATTAACATCATTTCTATTCTCTAAATCAATTAAATAAATATTTTTATATCTATTTCCTATAAGCAAAATAGATTCATTATTTCTAATAATGCAATGTGAAGCATAAAAGGAAACATTTAAACCTTTATCGCATAATTGACTAATTGATATTAAATTATGTTTTAAACCAGAAACAAATAAGACTTTTTCTAAAGTAATAGAGTTCTTACATATAGATCCAATGCCAATAATCTTTCCCTTTGCATTATCTCCATATGTGACATATCCTCCATCACTTGGTTCTAATGTAGAGAATTTTGCTTTATCACCCATCATATGTCTTGAACATCCACTGTCCAAGTACCACATGCCTTCATTTATTTTACTTTGAAGGCATTCCTACAAAAGAAAATCAAATGTTAACTTTTGGAACCCAAATATTTTTGGGTCCACATTCCAAATGAGTAGTATGATATCTATTATGTATGGTAGTGGAAGTGTTGTATTTTTTGGAACCCATACAAAAGATGATTGTTTAGCATTTTGTGATCTACGAGCGTAGCAATCAAATGAGATATGTCCTTTTCTACCACAATAATTACACCAAATATTAGTGTTTGCATATGGCTTTACATGATGTCCATGTGACATATAAGAAGAATTTTTATTTGATGTTGAAATTGTTGGAGCTTTATAATAAACATGTGATCTCATGCATAAATCTAATCTTGCTTTTAATAGAATATTTTCTCTTTCAAGTTTACAAACAAGTAAAGAATGATATAATAAAGAACTATTTTTCTTTTTCAAATCGTCACATTCATTTTTTAAATCATTAAAATGTATATCTAAATTTTTATGCTCTTTTTCTAAAACATTATATTTCTTTTTAATTTTTCATATTCAATAACTAATTCATTAAAAGAATCTCTAATTCTTCATAAGAAATATCATTACATACCTCTTGAGAATCATGATCTGATTCTTCTCCCGCCATAAG
The DNA here is from genome assembly GCF_001605985.2 of Dendrobium catenatum. Taxonomy (NCBI): domain Eukaryota; kingdom Viridiplantae; phylum Streptophyta; class Magnoliopsida; order Asparagales; family Orchidaceae; genus Dendrobium; species Dendrobium catenatum. The sequence goes on along the minus strand of NW_021319744.1, from coordinate 136,291 downwards.
GCAAATGTTCACCTCTTCATCTGATGAACTTGATTCATCTGAATCTGGGTTGGCCCATAGTGCCTTCTTTTTCTTCTTAAAATACTTCATTTCTTTCTTGTCACTCTTTCTCTCTACATCCATCTCTTTCTTCTTTGAATCAATAAGATCTGGAAAATCTCCTCTTATGTGTCCAGGCTTCTTGCAATGGTAACAAATAATCCCTTCTCCTGTAAGAAATTTCTTAGTTTGAAATTTATAATTTTTGGATTTCTTATACCTTTGATTTTTCTTCTTTAGTAAGCTTCCAAGTCTTGAAAGCATGGCCACCTCATCACTATCTTCATTAGAGCTTGATGAACTAGGTTCATTATTATCATCAATCTGCAAGGAAATAGTTTTACCTTTCTCTTTCTCTTTCTTTGAAGATCCATCCAATTTATCCCTTTGAGCTATAACCTATTCATGTGCTATCAAAGAACCCAAAAGCTAATCAAGTGGATAAGAAGATAAATCTTTAGCCTCACTAATTGCAGTTACTTTAGCATCCCATTCTTTGGGAAGGCATCTAAGAATCTTATAGACTAAGTTTTGATTCTTATATATTCTTCTAAGAGAACGTAGCGTATTAATTACTTTCATAAACCTTGTATACATATCAGAAATAGATTCAGAAGGAGACATACGAAATAATTCATATTCACGAATAAGTCTATTTCTGTGAGTATCTCTAACCTCGTTATTACCTTCATAACTTATAACTAATTTGTCCAAAATTTCTTTTGTTGAATTTAACATAGAAATTTTCATGTAATAATCTGGAAGAAGTGCACAATGCAAAGTATTACATGCCCTAGCATTTAACTCATCTAATTCCATCTCTAATGCAGTCCATTCATCAAAAGGTTTTTCAATTTTAATACCATTAATTTCTTCAGTTGGTGTATGATATTGGTGTGTAAGCATGTTCCACATACGAGAGTCTTACCCTCTTAAGAATGCACTAATTCTATTTTTCCAATAATCAAAAGGAACATTATCTAACAATGGAGGACGATGAGTGGATTGTCCTTCGGGAAGTGAACCCTTAGGAAAACCTTGTTCCATAGTTTATAAGTGGATCTACTCTAGGATGTTAAGACAAAATAAAAAGAGCTAAGGCTTTGATACCAATTGTTGGATGACTATGGCACCCCAAGAGGGGCGGGGTAAATTGGGGTTTTTAAAATTTTTATTAAAAGGAGAAAATTAAAATGATTTTAAAGCATTTTGAAAAGAGTAAGTAATCACACAATAATTCTTATAAAAAAAGATAGAAAAATAAATGCAACGAATAAAAAAAAGAGGCACAATATTTTTAGGTGGTTCAGCCCAGATTCCAATCCACGCTAGCCAACTCTCGGGCGAGAATTCACTAATCCCAGGTTTGCTTTGCAAACCTCACTTCTTTAAATCAAAGAAGTTCTTTACAACTTAAATACTCTCCTACATGGGCGAGTACAACACAATCAAATTATAATTAAAACTTCTTTAAGCCAAATGACTTAGATAAAGAAAATGAAAAAATACAATTTGATGTAAATAAAACAAGCTCAAATAATCTTGCAATAAAATATCCACAATATTTGAGGTGATCTTACAAATTAATTTTAATCACCTCACTACTTGCAAATGGAATATTAAACTTGCTCACTTTAAGATAGATTTATATTTTGTTTATATTAAGACTAATATTTTAAATAAAAATATAGTCTTGCTGATTTAAACTTTAACTTTTCCAATAAAGTAAAATGAATTTTATAATAGATGTAAATCTATGTCACCTTAAAGAAGTAAAATATTTGCTTTGCTAAACTATATGGATTTAAAAGATGTGATATGGAAAGTTTTAATATAAAATTTCCAACAAGTATTTCACCCTAAAATAAATATTTTCAAGAAAGAATTATATGGTGAAAGCTAAAAGAACAACAAGTAAGGATTTAGAGATGAAAAGCAAACTCAAGAACTCAAGAGATGTTACTCGGTTTTGTGTGTTGATACTTTCCAACAATGATTTCAATCTCGCAAATGAAAATAACACTTGGAATAAAATCAAGGCTTCTCTTCTCAAGATTTAGCATGTAAAGAGGAAGGGAAGAATAGAAAAATTGCTGGAGATTTTCTTATTTGAGCAGCCATTACATGAAGATGAAGAGTGGTATTTAAAGAGAAAGGGCAAGTAAAGGCACATTTGAATAAAAATATTATTCTAACATATTTTGTATCAACTAATAATATTATATTCCATTAAGAATTCATTTATATTAATTATATATGAGATTCAAATGGCTAGAAAATGGCTAGCCACATGGGAAGGTCAAAAAGTCATCATATGCATCAAAAATAGGGCTAAAACGACTAGTAGCAGCTTTTATTTAAATCAGATAATGTTTGGCCATATAAGCTTCTTACCATATTATATTCCATTCAAATAAAATCCAAATGAGCCCTATAATATATCAATTTACATCTACAGAATCCAAACAATCTAATGCAAGAAAAATTAGACCATGTTTCTGGCATCATATTATCTTAGTCAGTAAAATAATCACTCATGCCTAATTTTAAATATTTAAGGATATATTGAATATTAATATAATAATATTATGTAATATATATAAAATTAATCATACATTAATTAATAGATATGAAACAATACGTAATTTCTCCTTTGGATACATGATCCCTTATGAAGTGATGCATGTTGTATATGTGTTTGGTTCTTGAATGTTGAATAGGATTTTTAGAAATATAAATAACACTAGTGTTATCACAATAAATGGGAATAATGCCTATTGTTAATCCTAAATCAATCAACTGTTGTTTCAACCAAAGTACTTGTACCACACAAATTCATAAAGCAATATATTCAGCTTCAGCAGAAGATAGGGCTGCTAAATTTTGTTTTCAACTAGACCAAGAGACTAAAGAATTTTCAATGAATTGACATATTCCAGAAGCACTGTTCCTATCAACCCTACAACCTACAAAATTTGAATTTGAATATCCTATTATTTCAAATGAATAGCTTAATTTAAGATACCAAATTCCTAAGTTCTGAGTTCCCAACAGATACCTTAAAATCCTTTTCACTGTTATCAAATGTATTTCTTTTGGATCTGATTAAAATCTAGCACATAAGCAAGCATTAAACATTATATCGGGTTGGCTAGTTGTCAAGTAAAGCAAAGATCCAATTATCCCTCTAAATTTTTTTTGATCAATAAATTTTCCATTAGGATCCTTATCCAACTAATTTGATGACTTCATAGGTGTACTATCAGGTTTAGCATTATCCATTTCATACTTTTTGAGGATGTCCTTAATATACTTTGACTGACTAAGAAATATGCCCTCTTCAATTTGGTTAATGCTAAAGTTTAGAAAGTAAATCAAATCTCTCATTAAGCTCATCTCGAATTCACTACTCATTGTTTTAGAAAAATCATCACAATAACTTTTATTTGTAGATCCAAAGATGATATTATCAACATAAATTTATACAATGAGTATATCCTCTCCTAATTTCTCCAAAAAAAGAGTTGTGTCGACACTTCCTTTTTTAAAAGATTTCTCAAGTAGGAAGGTGCTCAACCTCTCATACCAAGCCCTAGCTGCCTTTTTCAATCCATATAATGCCTTTTTTAATTTGAAAACATGATTTGGGTGTTTAAAATTTTCAATCCCGGGAGGTTATTCTACAAAAACAACCTCTTGAATTACCCCATTGAAAAAGACACTTTTAACATCCATTTGATACAATTTAAATCCGCTAAAATAGACAAAGGCTAACCAAACCTTAATTGCTTCAAGTCTAGCTACAGGAGCAAAAGTTTCTTCAAAATCAATCCCTTCAATTTGATTATACCCCTTAGCCACCAATCTTACCTTATTTCTTATGACTACTCTTGAGTCATTAATTTTATTATTGAATACCCACATAGTTCCAACTAGTCCAAAAAGATCCATATGTAAAATCTCCTATGGTTTACTAGTTCTATGATCTTTATTAGATTAAAAAGATGACTTTACATATTTTTTTAATTGACATGCATCACAAAGGTGGTCCTTAGTATAGTCTAATTATGGTATACCTCTCATTATATTCTTTTGAGTAATTCTCCTAAGGTTTTTCATGCTAGAGTGAAAAAGTCTTCTATGCCAAATCCATGACTTATCAAAAATAGTCTTTAAACAACAAACAGTGTGAGTTTTAATGTAATTCAAGTCTAGCAAATACATATTATTTATCCTTATACATTTTAAAATATCATTACCATTCAGGCTTAATATGCAGCTTGTAGGAAAAAAAATTACACAATAACCTTTATCACATAGCTTACTAATACTCAGAAGATTATGCTTCAAGCCTTCTACCAACAAAACATTTTTTATATGTTTTTTTTAAGATTTCCAATCATACCTTACCCTACCACCGTCCTTTTGGTGTTATCTCTAAGTGTAACCTTGCCTCCACTCCTGCCTTCCAGTGATATGAATTATGCAGTATCTCCATTCATATAGTTTGAACAACCGCTGTCCAGGTACTATATGCTCTCACGAGGCCTTATGTAAGAGCAATACTCTTCTTGATATGATTGATCAAGATTATCGGACATTAAGCATAGATTAGTGACTTCCTCTTCCTTTTCAGTCTCTGAAGAGTCTGAAGCTGAGTCTGCCCAGAAAGCTCTTTGGAATTTCTTCTTGCCCTTCTTCACAATAAGTTTCTCCTCTACCTTCTCATTGCTAGAAGTGGCTTTGAGTTTTGGGCAATCTGACTTAATATGTCCAAGTTTCCTACACTTATAACAAATAACATCATTTGAAACTTGACATTTCTATTAAATTTATCTCGATTCCATTATTCGCGTCTCTTTTGCTTCCTCTTCAGAAAGCTTCTAAATTGTCCAGTCATCAGTACGATGTCATCTTCATCCTCAGGTTATGAGAGTTCACTCTCTGACTCCTCCACTTTTAGTGCTACTTTCTTCTCCCTTTTGTGGTTAACCTGAATCAATCTTTTTTTGACTCACCCATTGCTTGTAAGTAATAAGTGATCCAAGAAGATTGTCAATAGAGTAAATATTTAAATCTTTAGACTTTGTAATTGTAGTTATTTTTGCATCATAAGCAGTAGGTAAGCAATGAAGTATTTTATTAATCATTTTTACATTTGTTAGTTCCCTACCTAATGCATATAAAGAGATGACTATTTATGTGAATCTTATGTACATGTAAGAAATTAATTCATTTGGTTTCATTCGAAATAGTTCATAGTCATGCAAGAAGATATTATGTCTATATTTTTAACTTCATTAGTCCCCTCATAAGTTATACAAAGTCTATCCCATTTGTCCTTTCCACTCTTTCCCAGTGGCTAACCAAAAGGGGGTTAATTGGTAATTTAAAATTTTTATCACCCTTTTATATTTTTAAACAGATAAAATACTAATGATAAAATTTAAAAAGGACTTTTCAACCATAAATCACATAGAAATAGAAAAGTAAAAAAAAAAAAGATAGAGAAAAAATAAAAAGACAAGATTTATAGTGGTTTCGTCAAACATGACCTACATCCAGTCCCTGAAGTCTTTCACTTCAGGTATTGCACTATTACCACTTAGTGTGTCTCCTATTGCCCCCACGGCAAGGCGTAGAAGCCATTACAAAAACTCTCCTCCCCCACTAATCAGTGCGGTAGATAACCGTTGTCCTTTTACACCCTCTAAGTATATGTAGAGTTCCTTCCGTTGTCCACACTCTCCAAGTGTAGGTAGAGAACCTTTCCACTATTCACACTCTCCAAGTGTAGGCAGAGAACCCTTTGTCCTTTCACACTTCTCCAAGTGTAGGCAGAGAACGCTATTCCTTTCATACTTCTCAAGTGTAGGCAGAGAGCCTTCCGCTGTTCACACTCCTCGAGTGTCGGTAGAGAACTAGATATCCTTGATAAGATCTTCTCATGAGAAATAAGGAAGGATAAGAGAAAAGAGTGAAGTAATCATAATTCACAAACAAAGATTCTTACCTTTGAGTACCAAGTGAACACTTCACGCTCCAGTAGTAAGAAATCTCCTTCAAACACTCTCTCACACTCTCTCCTTCAATCTCTCTTTAGTTTGCATTACGACCAGTGGACAAAAAGATTACAAGACAGTTTTAAGCGGACCTTTTATATGAAAGACACAAAAAAATAATCCAAAAACTACAAATTTTCAAATTTGTACGTACTTGATCATCCCGTACGATCGCAATTCGTACGTATGAAAAGTATAAAAACTATTACGTACAAACTCAATGTGCATTGGTATGAAATTACTTCGTACCCGATCATCGTTCCGTATGAACATAATTCGTCTGGTATGAATAGTTATTTTCAAACTTCAACGAAAAATAACTGTAGGATGGTCCACAAGATTAAGGAATAGGGGACATCATCCTGAGACGAATGGACAAAGTCATCTAGATAAGTTATTAATTTTAGAAATCTGAGAACATTGTCCAGGGATGAATGGGACATTTCGTCTGGACGAACAGTTCAAAGTAAGAAATTAGAGGATATCGTCCAGAGATGCATGGGACATTTTATATGGACGAACAATTCAAAGTGAGAAATCATAGGACATCGTCTAGGGATGAATGGGTAAATTTGTCTGGATGATCTGGACTTAAAAAATTTTTCCTCACTTTCTGTTCGTTCCATTGCTCTCTGAGGGGTATAGTTGACCTGATCGTCTCATACGAACATGGTTCGTCCTGTACGATTAGTATGAGAAATTTTGCCTTTTAAAGATCTCCCTCAGTGTGTGTGTGCTAAGTTACTTAATTACAATCACACTTTCTCTGACTTAAAATGAACAAAATAAATACTCCAAATTACAAAATTGTATAGTCAGATTATTATTTGAAGTCTTCACCAATCTAGATTTTGATTTCCTTGAAATGTTAGTACACACAAGAGCCAAAAAACAATTCTTCCAAAATGTGTTAGGAGAAATTAAGTAATCAAAACAATAATATTTGGAATCATCAAAATAACAAGTTGCAAGAATAAAAAACATGCAAAAGCTAAGTAGCAACTCTCTTAACATATACATGATGGAAAATGGTAATCTTGGCCATTCAAATCAAGATGAGGTATGTGAGCTTACCTAAGATCAATTATTTGAAGTTTCTAAAAAAAAATATACTGCATATAAGAAGATTAAAAAAAATTAAATGCCAGCCTTAAATCTAACTTTTCAATTCTATATAAAGAGCATTAATGACTAATGAAAGATTATTCGACTATGGATAGTAACTTTATGTGGATTTATTAGATGAATTTGATTATTTAAACAAAAAGCATCTTCAATTAATTGTTGAACTTGATTCCTTAACAACATCAAATGTTGAACTAAAAAATACATTTAAGGACTTAAAAACTCTTGCATGTCAATTAGATAGTAGTGAGTATACATTAAATTTATAAGTGTCAAGCTAAGAAAAATTTAATGAGTTTATAAGAACAAAAGTCATTGCATTCGAGAATAATAAACGACCACTTTCATCTGAAGAATTTCAAAAATGACCACCACAACATACATCATTCTAATCTAAGAGATGGCACCATAACCCAAATAGATTAGTAAATTCTTTTCTTGGTGTTAGATGTTTTCTTGTGGCAAGCTAGGACATATCTCCCACACTTGCACCATTTAGCATATAACACATTTGGGGTGGAGACCAAAATTTCAAATTTGACAGCATAACATGCATGCATTTCATTCTTCTTTTTATAAAATGGGACCCAAACTTATTTAGGTTCCCAAATCTAACATTTGATGATTTTATAGGTGTTCTCTCATAAAAGGTCTCATGAGAGCATATGGTACATGGACAACTAATATTCAAGGCACTTGACTTATGAAACCCTTTAAATTTTGACATTCTTTTTTGGTTTACCTATTGAAGTCCAAATCATAAATACTCTTTACCATACAATTTATAATATTGTGTTTTAGCTTCCCTAAAATTTTTAGAATTTTTTGACACTGTCAAAATTTCTTAAGAAATCAGCTCCTATCGGTACAAGTGGGGTTTTAGGGACCGTTAGGTGTCAATTTTGCAAACTGAATTCACCAAAAAATTTTAAATAAAATGAGTTAATTTATGAATATTTTTATTTTATCTTTGAAATCTCTAAAGGAATTTCTACGAAATTTCAATTTAAAATTAATTATAATTGTATTTTTATATATTATTTAATTAAAATAAATTAAAATATCTAAAGGAAACAAGCCTTTTTATTAAAGCAGTTCAATTTTTTTGCAAAACAGAGAGTTATTACGGATTTTAGGAAAAAATAGAAGAGAAAGAGAAGTGAGAGAAATAAAAATCCAATTTTTAGATGACTTCGAGTCATTTTTGTCCGTTGGCCCAGTTATGAACTTGTTCGTCTCGAGGTAGGACACATAATGCCCTTCTCAATTTTAAAAATGTGCAAGTTTTAACAAATATTTTGATAAAAATTTTGTATCAGTGAGTTAAAATTGGGATAACTTTGAAACGATAAAACTTTTACTGCGTAACTTTTTTTATGTTGTAAAGATTATGATTATGCACATTTTAAATATTTTCTAAAAATTTATCACTGGAGTTTTGAAACTTTTGGGCTTTTTCAATAGAAAATTATCAGGATGTTAAAAAATAGTGTTGTAGTACTATATAAGTCTTAAAACATTATTTTACCCAATCCCTGGTAATTTTCAAAAAATGTGCATTTTTGCCTAGTTGGATTTCTTGTAGCATACCATTATACAATACTATGAAATTTTGATACATGCTCAACTGCTCTTTAATTTTTATAATGTGATGAAATGTATAAATGATTAAATTATATATGTTGGGAGTTATAAGGGGATAAAATCTTTTGAGATTCTATCTGTGTTAGGAAATTTTTTGGAGTTATAAAGGGTCAGAATCCTTTAAGATTTTATATAAAACCAAGATATCTAATATGTTCTTGTGCTATAAACACAAAAAAAGGAGAGCCAAAAGGGGTTAGAATCATTTGAGATTCTTTCTGGGTCTGAGAAATGTGATCTAAATTATTCTATTATATGAATTTCAATTTATTCAATTTTTATACTATTACTTAAATCATAGAATAACTACTACATTTATTATATTTCCCAATTTTTTATTCTCAATTTAGAGCTTAAACCCTAAATTGCATTTAACTACTTTTAAATATTAAGTAAAATATTTTAAATAAAAGAATATTTAAAAATTTAGATTAGTTTGTATGGCTTGCTGAGTTGTTCTGGCTTAATGAGGTTTTACTTCTGATTTTTAGAATTTGGGAAGGGGAAAAAGATTGTAGACAAGCAGTTTAGGATCAGATCTGAGGTCATAGATATTTTGTAATTTTTATTTTTTGTAGAGTCATGACTAGTTAAATTTTAAGTTCTATAGCTCTTGCCTATAGCCATATACTATAGTGTAGATACTTATTTTGATGAATAAAAGAAACTTTATGGATGATTTTTTTAGTATTTAGATATTTTAGTAGCTCTATAGAAAATCTTAAATATTTCTAAAACTAGATCTTGGGATATCTTTGTCACAGCTCAACACTATAGGACATGTCCTAGTCGGGTTGGGTTGTGATAAGCTTTTGGTGGTATCGGAGCATTAGTTTTAGAATAGGATCATAAAATAGAGCTATAAGAATTAATCTATAAGTCTAGTGGGCTAGTTTCAAGTCTATTTGTGTGTTCATTATTTTTTTTTTATGTGCATGCGTGTTTAGTTGCATATTATGTGCAATTATGGATCCACCAGACTTAGATATGACCAATGGATAGAGTTTTAGTCATGAAGCTCCTGTATATAATTTTGCTCCAATAATTAGCTCAGATGTAGTTTCATAGTTTGCTATATTGATAGCCAAAATAAAGGGCGAGGCATATAGCAGGATTCATTTTGTTAGATCTAAAGAGGTAGACAAACATCCATAAATTTTTTTTTAGATTGATGCTTCAGAGATTTAAGGGTGCTATTAAGCCTAGAGCAATAGAGGACTAGTTGAGGAGATTGGAAAAGATATTTGCTGATATGCAATATCCTCCTGAGAGAAAGGTACTATTAGCAGTCTTTCTATTGGATGGCAAGGTAGAGTGTTGGTGGATGGGCCAATAGGAAGAGAAATTTAAAAGGAGATTGAACTCTCTAATTACCTAAGAGGAGTTCTCTAATATATTTAGATCTTGGTTTGTACCACCTTCTATATAACAATAAATGCAGGAGACCTTTTTGATGCTAGTTCAAGGGAGCATGATAGTTATGCATTATTAGATATAATGTTCACTGTTTTGGCTAGATGTGCTCCATAGTTGGTTAGCACTCACACGGATAAGTCCTACAGGTTCCTGAGAGGACTTCAAGTTAGTCTAAGACAACCTTTTGTGCCATTTCACATTACTAATTTCTTTTGGCTTATTAAAAGAGCTCGTGTGATAGAGAATAACCTATTGGATACATAAAAATAATGGACTGCTAGTAGGAAGAGGTTCAATGGTGAGACTTTTGGTAGTGGATTTTATGGGAAGATGAGTAGATTTACACCTAAAGATTCTAATTGAGGTAGACATTCGGCATCTGTAGCAGTCTCAGGTAATGACAATGTAGCAAGTTTTAATTTTATTAGTGGGGCACCTGTGTGCCAGAGTAGTGGTCGACATCATTTTCGTCAGTGCTACAGGATGGCTTGATAGTGTTTCAGATGTGGTCAAATAGGACATTAGGTAGTAGAGTGTCTACAAGCAAAATTTGACCAATATTTTGAGTCCAGATCAGAGAGCTTTGTCAGACTGGCAGGGAGACCAAGAGCAGAGAGAGTGTGGTAGTTCTTTAGATCTAGCTCCAGTTCGGCCACGTGTATGTAGTTTGTCTTAATAGGAGGCCCAAGATGCTTGAGATATTGTGACAAGTATGATTTATATTTGTAAACATCCATATCATATTTTATTAGACTCTAGAACTAGTCATTTATTTATTTATGAGTGTTTCTTTGATTCACTACAGTTGTCTTCCATCGCACAACTTATTTCTTTTTTTATTATTTTTTTGGCCGGAGATAGTATCTTAGCTAGTAGATTTTTTTTAAGTGATATTGAGATTTCTGATAAGAGGTGTAAATCTAGTTTGATTTTATTACCCATTTCCTCATATAATTTTATTCTGGGTATGAATTGGTTGAGTCAGTATGGAGCTCAGATTAATTGCTTGAAGAAGAAAGTTACAATATTTATGGGTAGTGAAAGTTGTTTATTCCAAGGAGTTAGAGATATTTTATCCTATTTGGTATCTATGTTGAAAGAAAATAGATTATGAAAGAAGGTTTGTATTATATTTTTGGCATCAATCTGGGATAGAAGCATAAATGTTGGTACTCTTTCTGATATCATGATAGTATGAGTTTTTTTAGATGTATTTCTTGAGTTAGTTAATTAACCTCTGGATAGAGACATAGAGTTCTGTATAGACATATTTCTAGGTACAACCCTGATATCTAAAGCTCCATATAGGATGACACTAAAAAAGCTTCAAGAGTTAATATTTCATATCCAGGAGTTGGTTGATAGGGGACTCGTTTGTCCTAGTATTTCTCCCTTGGGAGTACCTATTCAATTTATAAAGAAAAATGATGGTACGATGTATATATGTGTTGATTGCAAAGAGTTAAACAAAGTCACTATCAAGAATAAGTATCCACTGCTATGGATTGATGTTTTATTTGATTAGCTTGTTGGATCTTCTGTATTCTCAAGGATTAATTTGTTATATGGTTACTATAAAGTGAAGGTGAGAAAAGCCTATGTGATATAGATAGCTTTTAGTACTAGATACAGACACTATGAGTTTTTGGTCATGCCTTTTAGGTTAACTATTGCACTAGTTATCTTTATGAATCAGAAGAATATAATATTCAAAGATTATCTGGATTAGTTTGTGATTGTTTTCATAAATGACATTTTGGTATATTCTACTTCTGAGGAAGAATATGCTAGACATCTGAGAAGTGCTTTGGATACTTTGAGGTAGTACTAGTTATATGAAAAATTCTCCAAATGTGAGTTTTGCCTGAGGAGTATTTCTTTTCAAGGACATGTTGTGAGTGGTGATGGTATCTATTGATCCTCAGAAAGTTCAAAAAGTCATTGATTGGCCGAGGCCTGCTAATGTATTTGAGATATATAGTTTCTTGGGTATGGATAGATTTTAAAAAAATATGAGAAGGGATTTTCTTAAATTTTAGCACCTCTGACAAGAATGACTCTGAAGTGAGTAGCTTTTGTTTAGATACTAGAGTTTGAGGCTAGTTTTCAAAGATTAAAAGATTGTTTGACTTCAGCGCAAATTTTTGCTTTTCTCTCTGGTATAGAAGGATTTCAAGTAATTAGTGATGCTTTATTGAGAGGTTTGGGTGTGTGTTTTGTTATAGCATTATCAGGTGATAGTTTATGCTTCAAGATAATTGAAGCCACATGAAAGGAACTATTCGATGCATGTTCTAGAGTTTGTTGTAGTTGTATTTACTTTAAAGATTTTGCGACATTATTTATATGGTGTAAGGTGTGAGATTTTTTTTGGATCATCAGAGTCTAATGTATATATTCACTCAGAATGATCTAAAATTGAGGCGAAAGAGGTGGCTTAAGTTAATTAAGGACTATTATCTGACTATTTAATATCAACATGTAAGGCTAATATCCTGTTAGACGCTCAGAGCAAAGAGTCATTTGCATTATAATATATGCAACTCACTTTTGATGAGTATTTGATATGATATATTGAGATATTATAGTTGGAGATGATTTCTTCTACAGATTGGGATTCTGGTATAGTGACTCAAATGATCATCCAGCCTTCTTTAGAAAAAAAGATTAAGGATGCTAAAAAATTAGAAGCAAAATATTTCAAGTGGATTGTTCAGATCAGATATGCTAAGAAATATGAACTACGAGTTTTTGATTGTTGTGAATCTGATTTCAGGAAATATAATTTTGATGATACCAAACATCTCTATTTTTCTATGACTATCTTGCTTATTAATATTTCAGGTCCACAAGATAATATTTCAAATCAAAGCAGATCAAGATTGTGCAGATTAGGACTGAGTCAACTTGTAATATACATCAAGTGTCATTTACCTTTTCTTTAGTCTATTGTAATAATGTGGGTCCTAATACTAAGTAACCTTGAACACACACACTTGGAAAAAATTCTGTTTATTTGATTAGTATTTTCTATTTTGATAACATTGTCCTGGATGATCCAAACATCATCCTGGACAATCAGTTAAAAATAAAAATCTTAATTAGAGCATCATGGTTAAGGTATCCATTATTAAGCGAATCGTCTTGGAAAATATTAGAATCATCCAGGATGATAGGCTTAAATCAGAAAGAATTAGCTGCAGATCTGTTTAAGCATGTTTTATTTTTGGATATCATCCAGGATATCGTACTGGATGATGCAGTGCAGTTATACCTAAAATAATCTAGTAATTAAGGAAATAAATTATGGTTTGATTGCTCGAACATATTATCCTTGATGATTGAAAAATCATCTGAGATGATCAGTTAACAAACCTTAAATTTTCCTGGATGATGTATAATCGGCCTACTTCCATTTAGGTGATGCTTTGGATTATATGTATTGAATTGAATTAATCATTCGGTATGATCAAGAGAATGTCCTGGATGATCATGTTATTTTTCCATCATCTAGATATCCATCCAAGGAGATGTTCTTGATGATATTGGTCATTTTATACTAATCGGCCCGGACGAACTAGTTATTTTCCATCATCAAGATATCCATCAAGGGCGATGGTCTGGATGATATTGGATGACTTGAACTAATCATATAGGATGATATGTGATCATCTTGGATGATCTGAATAAAATAACCTTCTAATTGTCATAACTGATTGAGCTAAATTTATACTGAAAGTACAGGACGATCGGTCGATTTTCCATGATTGTAATGTTGGTTTATTGCAAATAAGAGTAAATCTAAAGCTCTTATATATAAGATCTCTTATTTTACCCAAGTGTGTATCTTTTTCTACTGTCCTGACCTAAAAGAGCTAAATGGAGAGGGAGAGCAAGGGAGAGAGAGAGGATCTTGTGAGGGGTAGTTTATGAGGGGTTCCAGAAAGGTTGCTCCAAGAAAGGATCTGAGTTGTCTTCTCCACTCATTGTCCCAGATTCTTGGAGGTTCGAGAGAGGTCTACTTCAGCAACTGATCAAGGTTCTCTGCCTTCTTCTAGAGGAAGTAAAAGGAGTTAAGTTCTTTGCCTCCTTATAGAGGAAGCAAAATGAGTTGAGTTCTATGCTGCATCGGGGTTGATGAAAAGGAGTTTTTGTAGTGGCTTCTCCACCTTACTGTGAGGGAAAAGGGAGAGAAATTGAGTTTAATGCAGTACTGAAAGGAGAGGCTCCAGGGAGTGGATGTAGGTCAAGTTGACCGAACCACTATAAAATCTGGTGTGTTCTTTCTTATTATTGCTTCCGTATTTAATTTCTATACTTCATTTCTCTTGTGGTGAATCTTAGTTTGGTTGTGTTTGTGTTTTTATTTGGAGAAATTTTTAAATACCAATTCACCCTCCCTCTTGGTTAGCCTCGGGACTAGTTTATAAGAGCTTAACATCACTAACAAACTTTCAAGGGGAATCAGAGAACTTTCAAGTGGAATCAGCAAGGAATTCGTAAAAAGAAGTTTTTGAAAACTTTTAAATTTCGATCAACGGCTAACTTTGGTATTCGTAATACTACTAAAGGGTATTCTACTACCCGACCACCTTTGTTTGATAATATATTTTTTTATTTTTGGAAAACACGCATGTCTATGTTTTTATATTTGATTGTCTATCGCATGTGGATGCTTGTTAAGGATGGTTATTCACCACTGTCATATAAAATTAATGGCATTAAAATTGAAGATCCTTTTATAGAGTGGACTTTTGATGATAGGGATTTAGCGCAACTGAATGCAAAATGCTTGAACTATTTTTTTCTGTGCTTTAAAATTTGAAGATTACATCCATATTTTAACTTGTCTACTAGGAAGAAAATTAGGGATAGATTGTATATTACTTAAGAGGGAACAAATGAAATTAAGTAATCTAGGTTGAATATTTTATTGCATGACTATGAACTTTTTTATATGAAATAAACTAAATCTATTTTTAATATGTATACTTGGTTTACTCAAATTAGCACCTCATTACATGCCTTAGGAAGAGAGCTAACTAACTATAAAAGAGTCAATAAAGTATTGAGATGCTTGCCTTCTTCTTTTGAAGCTAAGATTACTGTAATTAATGAATCTAAAGATTTTAATACTTATTCTATTGATCTTAATGTACGACTTTATTTTGTATCGTACGATCCAAGGTTGTAAAATGATTACTATGAATAGATCGTACCATACGAATATTATCGTACTGTACGATATGTTCCAAATCTAAAACCCTAGCCGTCAAATTAACTTAAGTTTTTCTCAGCCGTTCGTACTGTATGAATGACTTTGTACTGTACGATTTATTTTAAATACTTACTTAAATTAATCCAAGATTAGTGGAATAAATCAAGGCTTAATTACTAATTGAAAATCATACTGTACGAACACATTCGTACCATACGATGAACAGAGATGAATTCTGATCATCCCGGAGATCATCCTGGAAGATCGCTTATTTTTGTCTCGTCGTACTGTACCATGTCTATCATACTATACGATGAACAGAGATGATATTTGATCATCCTAGAATTCATCCTGGATGATGCCTTGATTTTGACCATTCGTACTGTACGATATATATCATACCATACGATAAACAAAGACAACATTTGATCATCCCAACTATCATCTTGTACGAGCTGTAGTGTTGAGGATCGTACTGTATGATTTATTATTATACTGTATGATTAGATTTTGAACTATTCATACACCTTCGTTTCAGGTCAAAACTTATTTATACATGTCGTACTATACAATGTGAAATCGTACTGTATGATTATAACAGCTACTTTGAAAATTTCAGTAAATTTGGAGCCTACTTTATCTATCAAAATTAGTAATCTTTTTAACAGAGAGACAGAAAGAGAGGAATGTGATTAGAGAGGGAATCGTTGAGAGAGAGCTCTTAAGAAGTTTTTTGGGTTTAGGAGATGAAGGAAAAGGTGAGCTTGGTGAGGGAGAAGAGGTGTGAGGGAGATTATAGGGTTGCTTTGTTCTTGCTGCATCTTGTTCCTCCTATGGCCTGGGAAGAACTTGTGGGAGGCTCTCTAAGGATGAGATTCTTCTACATTCGTGACCTCGAATGTACTCTGACTTCTCCAGGAGGGAGAAAATCTGGAGGTACTCTGCCGTCGCCAGGAGGGTGAAAACAGGGCTTGGCACTCCGCCACGCATAGTTGGTGAAAGGGAGTATTATAAGGGTTTCTCTGCCTTGCCAAGGGGGCAAAAAGAAAGATATAGTTTGTAGTGAAATTCCCGTAGCGGAGGACTTCAGGGAGTGGACGTAGGTCATGGTTTGATCGAACCACTATAAAATTCAAGTGTGCTTTTTCTTTATTACTATTTACTTTTGCTTGCACTTAATTTTCATAATATTTGCTTGGTAAAATTTATGGAAGAAAATGATTCTATTGTTGCACGTTTAGTTTAATTGGTTTGTCTTCATTGTAGTTTAAATTTTCATGTTAAAAATTTAAAACATAAAAAATATTAGAACTCTTGATTAAGTTTTAATTATTCCTTCAAAGTTTTCACAATTCACCCCCCACCCTCTTGTCGATCTAGTTATTTTAAATTGTATGAGAGCCTATTTTCAAAAATAGTGTTTTAAAAATCCTTGAAAAAATGATCATGTCGCATTTTGGAAATCGTAACACCACGGAGGGTTATTTAATAACCCGTACACCTCTTTTTGATAACATCCCATTTGATTTATGGAAAATTAGAATGTCTACCTTTTTGCAATCTATTGATTACCACATGTGGATGTTAGTCAATGATGGATATATTGCACCTTTTAATGATGTGAATGGAGTGAAAACTCCAGTACCATTTAATGAATGGAGCAATGAGGATAAGGATTTAGCCCATTTGAATGCTAAGTGTTTAAATTGCTTTTTTTGTGCATTAAAGTCTGAGGACTATATGAGAGTTTCTACCTGTGCTACTGGTAAGAAGATTTGGGATAGACTATGCATTACATACGAAGGAACAAGTGAAGTAAAACAGTTTAGGCTTAACATTCTACTGCATGATTATGAGCTATTCCGTATGAAAACTAGCGAAATAATATCTGACATGTACACTAGGTCCACCCAAATCGTGACATCCTTGCATGCATTAGGTAGAGAGATTTCAAATTCTGGGAAAGTTAATAAGATTCTAAGATGCTTACCTAGTTCCTTCGATGCTGAGATAACTGCTATCACTGAATCTAAAGACCTTAACATTTATTCTATTGATAATCTCCTTGGGTTACTCATTGCATATGAGCAAGGAGTGAGTCAAAGACAAAGTGATGCAAGTGAAAAGAAGAAGGAGAGAACGATGGCATTAAAAGTAAATAATTCAGAAACCGACAGCTCTGCAGGGGAGGAAGAAGATGATATAGCCTTGATGACCCAACAGTTCCAGAACTTCTTAAAGAGAAAACAAAGGCGTCATCAGAACGGCTGGAATAAAGGTAAAAGCTCTAAGTTTAATATAGTTTAAGCTGACTAAATTTATTTTGAGTGCAGGAAGCCAAGTCACCTTCGAGCTGATTGCCCCAATTTAAAGAGCCAACCTACTAAGGAAAAGAGCGAGGATAAAGCCAAGTATAAGAAAGGAAAAAAGAAGACACAAAAAGCTTTTTGGGCCGAATCGTTAGAAGAAGAAGCAGAGGAGGAGGTAACAAATCTGTGTCTAATGGCTAACGATAATCTTGATCAATCAGATCAAGATGGGGTATGTTAGCTTTCATATGAAGATTTATTGCTTATTTCTAAAAAAATTTATGACTCATATAGGAAATTGAAAAAGAAGCATGCCAGTCTTAATATTGAATTTAGTAGTTTACAAACTGAGCGTGCTAACTTAGTCAACAAAAATTCTGATTTAGAAAGAGATCATATGCTACTTCTTGATGAATATGATGCGTTAAATAAGAAGCATATTGAACTAACTGAAGTGCATGAAATCTTGAAAACCACTCATGTTGAACTAGAAGAGGCTTTTCAAAGACTAGACAAACTTGCATTAGAAATAGATCACAATGAGCATTTGTTAAAAATAGAAGTTCATGGATTTACATATCAAAATAACACTTTTAAATAAAAAATCAAAGAACTAGAAAAAGAAATTGCATCACTCACATTAGCCTAACCTAGTCAACCCCCAACACAGCATGCATTACACAACTTTAGGAAGAGGCATCACCACCCACATAGGTTAGTGAATCCATTTCTTGGTGTTAGGTGCTTCTCTTGTGGCATGCTAGGTCATATAGCCCGCACTTGCACAATTCACAGTAGGACACACTTATTATGGAGACCTAAAGTGCATCCATCATAGCATAGCATGCATACATCTCATTCATGCAAGCATAAGGAGGAACCCAAACTCACTTGGGTTCCCAAATCTAACACTTGAACGAAATTATAGGGATGCTCTCATAAAAGACCTAGTGAGAGCATGTGGTACCTGGATAGTGGTTGCTCGTGACACATGACTGGAGATATAAAGAAGTTTATTCTACTGGAGACCAGAAATGAAGGCAAAGTAACAGTGGGAGACAACACTACTAAGAAAGTGATAGGATCAGGTATTGTTGGTAATGCTAAGAACTTTTTAATTGAAAATGTCTTATTTGTTGATGGTTTAAATTAGCATTAGTCAATTATGTGATAAAGGTTTTGATAATAAATTTCTGTCTGACAAATGCCTGATTAGTTTAAATGATAAACTATTTTTGAAAGGAAAATGAATGAACAATATTTACATGTTAGACCTTGATTGTATTGATAGCTTAAATTCATTTTGTTTGAAAATAATAGTAGATGACTCATGGCTATGGCATAGGAGACTATGCCATGCTAATATGAAAACACTTAGAAACATCACTCAAAATAACCTAGTTAGAGGCGTACCTAAGTTAGACTTTAGTAAGGATCACTTATGTGATGCTTGCGAACTAGGAAAATAAGTCAAATCATCCTTTCATTCAATTAGAGATGTGATCACCTCTAGGCCATTAGAAATTCTACAAACAGACTTATTTGGACCCGTTAGTACAGCCAGCCTAGGTGGAAAAAATTATGGATTTGTGATTGTAGATGACTTCACTAGGTTTACTTGGGTAAGATTCCTAGCACATAAGAATGAGTCTTTTGAGGAATTTAAAGTATTCTCCACATGGATTCAACAAAAATTAGGCTGTGAAATCTCAACAATCCATAGCGATCATGGTGGAGAGTTTCAAAATGATAGATTTAATTCATTATGTTAAGAGATAGGAATATAACACAATTTCTCAGCCCCTAGAACACCTCAGCAAAATGGTATAGCAGAAAGGAAGAATAGAAATTTGGTAAAAGCTGTTAAGGCAATGTTAGCGGAGTACACCCTTCCTAGATACTTTTGGGCAGAAGCAGCCAACATAGCGTATTATGTTTTAAATAGAGTAAACATTAGATCTAAGCTGAAAAAAACTCCTTATGAACTCCTTAAGGGTAGGACACCGAATTTTTCACACTTACATGTCTTTGGGTGTAAGTTCTTCATCTTGAATAATGATAAACATCCCTTAGCAAAATTCGATCCCAAGCGTGATGTGGGTATCTTCTTAGGTTATTTATTTGTAGGTAAGGCCTATAGAATATTTAATAAGAGAACCCTAGTAGTAGAAGAGTCCACCCATGTAGTATTTGATGAATCTGAAAAGCCCTCTAAATATAGAATTGAAGATGATGAAATAGAGGAAATTTAAGGAGTAGAGATTATGACCTTAGGAGAAAGGGTAGAACCTCAGGAAGATTTGCCTAGAGAATGGAGATATTCTTCTAGTCATCCTAAAGATTTAATTTTAGAGACCCTTCAGAAGGTGGAAGAACTAGGCATGGACTTAGGAAAGAGGTTAGTCATTCAGCATTCATCTCTATGATAGAACCTATAAGTATAGAGCAAGCCTTAGGAGATGAATTTTGGATTCTAGCAATGCAACTAGAGCTAAACCAATTCATCAGGAATGATGTTTGGGAGTTAATCAAGAGACCTAAAGAACAAAGTGTTGTTGGAACAAAATGGGTCTTAAAAAATAAGGTGAATGATTCAGGAACAATAATAAGAAATAAAGCCAGATTAGTAGCGAGGGGTACAACCAGATTGAGGGAATAGACTTTGAAGAAACCTTTGCCCCTATTGCTAGACTAGATGACATAAGAGTGCTCTTAGCTTTCACTTGTTTCAAGAACTTCAAACTATATCAAATGGATGTAAAGTGTGCCTTTCTAGGTGGGGTAATTAAGGAAGATGTCCATATTGAGCAACCCCCGGATTTGAAAGTTCACAATTTCTAAACCATGTATTCAAATTAAAAAAGGCATTTTATGGACTAAAGCAAGCACCTAGAGCATAGTACAAAAGACTTAGCTCATTCCTATTAGATAGAGGATTTTAAAAGGGAAGTGTAGATACTACACTCTTTTTACAAAAGATCAAAAATGAAATTCTCATTATTCAAATTTATGTGGATGACATCTTATTTGAATCTTCAGATAAAAACTTGTGTGATGAATTCTCAAAAACAAAGAGTAACGAGTTTGAAATGAGTATGATGGGAGAACTTAATTACTTTATTGGCTTTAGTATAAAATAAATGGATATCTGAAGTTTTCTTAGCCAAATAAAGTACATTAAGGATATTTTGAAAAAAATACCAAATGGATAGTGCTAAACACATAAACACTCCAACGAGCTCAATAATTTAATTAGACAAAATATCCTTGTGGAAAATTAGTAGATCAGAAAAAGTATACAGAAATGATTGGTTCCCTGCTTTACCTGAATACCAGTAGACTGCGGCCTCTGAATACCAGTAGACATAATGTTTAGTGTGTGCCTCTGTACCCATTTTTAAGGCGATCCTAAAGAGTCTCACTTAACTGCGGCCTAGAGAATCCTTAGATATCTACTAGGCACCCCAAACTTAGGAATTTGGTATCCTAGGCACAACACTTCCTTTGAAATCCTAGGGTACTCAGATTCTGATTTTGCAAGATGTAGGATAGATAGAAGAAGCTCCACTGGTACTTGTCAATTCATAGGAAAATCATTAGTTTCTTGGTCCAATTGGGAAAAAAACTCTGTAGCCCTTTCCACGGCCGAGGCATAATATATTACAGTAGGAAGTTGCGTTGCATAAGTACTATGGTTAAAACAACAAATTCTTGATCATGGCCTACCTGTAGGAATAATCTCAATCATGTGTGACAATACAGGAGCAATTTGCTTCTCTAAGAACCCAATTTAGCACTCTCAAACGAAACACATAGACATTATACACCATTTCATAAGAGATCATGTTGCTAAGTGAGATATAGAATTGCATCACATCGCTACAGGAGATCAATTGGCTAACATATTCACAAAACCACTAGCATTCGACACCTTTAGCACCTTGAGGACTAGATTAGGTGTCATAGACATTAATACATAAAACAAAAAAAAAAAAAAATCTCTTCTAAGGCTGTTCCTGATAATCACACACTCACTGCACAAAACCACAAAATTTGACATTTCATTATCATACTGTACGATCCTATATCATACTGTATGATATATCTAAATCAACACAAAACATAACCATAAGCATATTTTGCCTCTGTTGATCGTACTGTACGATCTCCATCGTACTATACGATACAGCTGGTTGGCGTTTAATCCATATGGTATGACATTATTGGTCATCGTATGGTATGATATCTCCTCTTTGTACTGCACGATCCATGTCAGCGAATGAATTGTGATGAATTAACACTATTTTGGTACGATATAATTGGTGTTCGTATTGTACGATGTCTCTACTTTGTACTGTACGACCCACCTCAGCAAAATGGATGAGAACTAAGTAATGATGTCTGGTACGATATAATTATAGTTCGTATTATACGATACACCTATTCGTACAGTATGAAACTTTTTGTCAAAGGTCATACCGATGACTCTCGGGATGATTGAAATCCTTCTGATCGAATTATTTGATACCAATCGTACTGTACGATTTGAACACCTTTTGCCATAACGACCCGTCAAAACATTTATTACCAATCATACTGTACGAAACACGATTGTATTATATGATGTTGGAAAAATTCTGTAAATTGCCTTTCTTAGCAGATCTCTTCACTCCAAACACTTTATTCACATTTCTTCTTCTACTTACCTTCCTGATCATGTCGAGTTCCAGCAAGAGGGGTCATTTGGAAACTGGAAGTTCATCTTCCTCTAGACGTCATAATGCTCACTTTCTAAATGCTGAGTGTGAAAAGGCCTATCATAAGTATAAAGCATGCAAGCTTACGCCATCCAAAATGCTAAATCAGGCTGCTCTGAATTTTGAGGTACCGAACCTCTTTGCTTCCACCACCTTCCAGTTCCTCCTCAGCCTGGCCATCCCCTACAACTCTGAACTTCTTTTTGAATTTCTAGCAAATCAAACCTACACCATCGACAACCTAACATTCCACTCCTTTGTTTGTCGCAAAAGTATCAAAATTACCAGAGCCAACATCGCCCAATACATTGGGCTATCTACTGAAGGGCCTAGGGCTCGTTCTTTTCTAATAAAAAAATTTGACTAGAGTGATATTAATCGTGTCCTTAGGAATGCCGCCTTCTATCAACACCAACCACTCATCCAATTACTCAATCGAAATGCCAGAATTATTCAACATGTCATTAGAACCTCTATAATACCCAAAGCTGGTGACCGGATCAACATGACCCTGAACTTATCTATCACTATCTATCTTATCATGAACAACACAAAATTCGATGAGGCAGATCTAATTATTGACTACATTCATCATATGACTTTCGTTCGCCTCCCTACTACTCATCGGAAACAAAATCTTGCTCTTAGTCACCATATAGGATACATCCTTCAAAATAAATTCCAACTAACCTATCCTGGTGAACCCAATAATCTTCCAATCTTTTATACATATGCCTCTTTCAATATTCTTTTCCATTGGGGACAAGAGCCTGAAGAACCCATCTTTGATGAAGAAGAAGGAGAAGATGCCCATGCAGCAGCTCCAGCTCTACCACGATGAGATGCAGCACCTTGAGCACAAACACCAACTTATCCTCATGATGATTTGGTCGAACGTCTCGATAAACTTTAGACTCATCTCGATACACACATACAAGAGCAACATCAGCAATACTAGACTGACATGCAATGGTTTGGGGAACGCTTCACTGCGATTGATCAACGATTTGACACAATCCTTCACTATTTTCAGCCAAACCCACCTCCACCTCTAAGTGATCAAGATCCTTCCCTTTGAAGTGTATGTGTTGTAGTTTTATTTCTTAGTGTTGTTTGCTCCTTTTTTTGGTGCTATCAGAAGGGGGAGAAGGTTGTTGTAGTTTCCTTATTTTGTAGTTTCCTTTTGCATTTCAATAGAATGCATTTCATTTCTTTTCTCATCTTGTCTAGTTCGTATTTTCTTTTTCTATTAATATATATATATATATATATATATATATATATATATATATATTCGAATTTTCTTTTCTAAATAAAAGTCTATCTCAAATTAACAAATAAACTTTATAATTAAGATCTTTTTTATCTTGCTACAGTAATCTATCTTTTATATATAATGTTTAAAGTCTTTATATTACTTTAAAATTTTTTGTAATATTATTATTGCATCTTTCATATGATTTGATCCTATTTTGTGGTTTATTTTTTCTTATATTAGAGAGTGAGTTTTTCTTCTCTAATATCTAGAAGATATGTTCATAATTGAGAGTAATTAAGAGTTTTGAAAAGGGATCTAGCATACAAAAAAATGATAAGATCATAAAAGGAGACCCAAAAATAAGAAAAACTTAAAAGAGGCGCTAGGACCGCAAAAAAAAAATAAAAGATACACAAAGTGTATCAAAAATTAAAAGATGCATAAAGTGCGTCAATCAATTGATAAGAGGCATAAAATGAGCCCACAAAAGTCAAGGTACCATCTCTTTCAAACCTTTAAATCTTATAAGAATTCATGTGTCACTTGAAATCTTCAAAGGCTTGATTTCAAATTTTGTAATTGTGCCAAATTACTTTGATATATTATTCTATAAGATATTTTTTTGAAACCAAGTTTTGAACATATCTCTTTTTCTTATCCAATTAGTTTTTTTGAGTTCGGTATTTTGTTTTCAAAAGGAGATTCTGCCCTGAGAGAAGTTCGAGCAAGAGCTAACAGGATCGGCTCTTCTACCATTTTTTGGATTTCGATGATGTTAACTCAATATTCTTACAATTTTTTTAATTCAATCACATGGAGACTTTATTATACTCTTCCTTTAATAAAAAAAATGTCACTTTCATTCTTCTTTTTCATCTTCTATTATGCTTTTCTTTTCTTGTTTTCCATCTCCTTTTTGTGATGTCAAAAGGGGGATTAGTGGGTAGTGGTTGAGTTGTTTTGAATACTATTTTAACTCTATCTTGTTTTATTTAGTTTTGATTGTTTTCCATCATCAAAAAATGGGGAGTTTGTTACGAATCTTATTTCAGGGAATATAATTTTGATGATAGCATATATTTTTATTTTTCTATAACTACCTTGCCTACTAATGTTTCAGGTCCATAAGATTAAATTACAAATCAAACCAGCTCAAGATTGGGTGGATTAGAATTGAGTCCGTTGTAATAATTTTGGTCTTGATGCTATGTAACCTTACACACACAAACTTGGGGGAAATATTTTGACTCTTTTAGATTTTTCTTTTGTTTTTGATCATATCGTCTGTGATGATCAATTAAAACTAGAAACTCTAATTATGGCATCTTGGTTAAGGAAGCCACAGTTAAGCAAATTGTCTTGAATGATATTATTATCGTCTATGATGATAGAATCAAATTACAAAGAATCAGCCACCACAACCTTTTAAGCATGTTTTATTTTTGGACATCGTCCAAGACATCATTCTGGATGATGCATTATAATTATACCTAAATTAGTTTGGTAATTAAGAAAAAGAAATTAAGGTTAGGTTGCTCGATCATATAATCCTAGATAATCACAAGATCGTACGGGACGATTAGTTAATAAATCTTAGTTCTTCTTGGACTATCCATAATCAGCCTGGCTCCATCAAGGGCGATGTTCTGGCCGATATGTGATGTTTTGTACTAGTCATCCTGGATGATCGTGAGATCAGCCTTGACTATCAAGTTATTTTTTCATCATCTAGACATCCATCCAGAGTGATGTTCTAGATGATATGTAACATTTTGTACTAATTAGTTTGGATGATCGTGAGATCATCCTTGATGATTTAGTTACTTTTTTATTATCTAGACATCCATCCAGGGTGATGGTTTAGATGATATTCGATGAATTGAGACGTCTAATTTGAGCTAAATTTGAATTGATCATACGGGACGATCGGTCGATCATCCTAGATGATATTTAACATTTAGTAGCAAATTAGGTCAAATTTGGAGTCCTTGTTTAAAAGATCTATTTTTTTCTCAAAAAATGATCTTTTGCTATTATCCTAACCTAAGAGAGCCAAGAGGAGAGGGAGCGCAAGGGAGATAGAGAGAGGATCTTATGAAGGGGGTTTATGAGGGGTTTTACAAAGGTTGCTCCAAGTAAGGATCTGAGTCATCTTCTTCGGTAGTCATCCCTAATTTCCTAGAGGTTTGAGACTGGTCTACTTTAACAACTGATCAAGGCTCTCTGCCTGCTTCAGGAGGAAGCAAAAGGAGTTGGGTTCTCTGCGTAGTTTAGGAGGAAGCAAAAGGAGTTAGGTTCTCTGCCTGCTTTAGGAGGAAGCAAAAGGAGTTGGGTTCTCTACGTCACCGGGGTTGGTGGAAAGGAGTTTTTGTTCGGGCTTCTCTATCTTGCTGTGGGGAAAAAAGGAGTGACACTAAGTTTGGTGCAATACCTGGAGGATAGGATCCATGGAGTTGATGTAGGTTAAGTTGAATGAATCACTATAAATCTGATGTGATATTTCTTTCTAGTTTTTCGCACAATTTCTGCACTTCAATTTCTGTGGTGATTGTTTGGTTGTGTTTTTGATTTTATTTGGAGAAATTTTTAAATGCCAATTCACTCCCCTCTTGGTTATCCTTGGGACTAGTTCATAAGGGCTTAACACCCCTAATGAACTTTCACTATTGAGTTAGAAGGGTGAGTAGCATCTTATTATGGTGTTCTACTATATGTGAAGGGAAGGTGTTTGAGAGAAATAATGTGAGTTTTAAGCTACCAGTTGTATGAAATAATTAAATCCTTATTTTAACATAGATAGATAAAGAATTATCTAGTTGATATATGAACTTCTCAGGCTTCCCTTACCTAGGTGGGAAGAAATTTCTAGGAGGTTATGACAAGTCCCAATTTGCTAATCTCTAGTGTGAAACTTTTTCTAGCTCCTGAGTGAGTCTCTTGAGTTAGCTATACTAAGAGTGGAGCACAATTTTCTTTTACTCAACCTTAACATAACCTATAAGACATCTATGAATGGGTAACTACTTTGGTATTTAAAGGTGTACATATAATTATTTAATTTATATGACCCTATGAACATAAGATTTAAATAAGTTTGATTAAATGAAAACCTAGAAAGGAGAGTACAAGGAAATAAAAATTTACTTCTTGAATCTTTCATGAATTTTTTTGAGTATATTGACCTAGATACTAGGAGGGCCATGTGTTCTAGTTTTTCAATAAATACCAATTTTTGGGGTCTGACATAAACACGTTGTTTTCTTCCAACTTGTTAGAATTTCCTACTTTATGTGTAGTAGTTCCTTCCTCTACATGTTGGGCCACTAAGTAGGCTTGTCCATATGTAAGGATACATGTTACCTTGGGAGTTGTAATCAAGGAGGGTTCCACACTGAGTAGGCTTGTCCCTTGAGGAGAAGGAAATGTGTGTATGGACTCAATGGATTTGATCGTTGATTTTGTATTAAGAGGAAACAAGTTAGTAGTGGGAGCTGATTGAGAATGATTGGTTGCCTAGTTATGATGTAAGGGCAAATGAGGTGAATGGTCTTATTGTCCTCATGGTGCGAGGTATGACTAAAAGACTTGGAGGCATGGAGGACAAAATGGGTCATCTTTATCTTCTTGGGAGGTGTTAAAGGAATTTGAATGTGTTTCCTTACTATTTTTGGTATAAGGTGGATGTTGGAGAGGATATTGAGGAATAGAATCTTGATAAATGGCATGAGAAATTATCATCCTCCTTCTCATGCATTCTATTTATTAGTCCCTTTCTTCCCCTGGGGAAAATATTGTTTGACAAAATTTACAATTTGTTGCCAAATATAGAGTTATTCTCCAAGATTAAGGGTGTTGATAAACCTAATCTTGCAAAAGGAATAGTTTTAGTGTTATTGACACTGGTGTGATAAAAATGTTGCATTTTTGAGAGAAAATATGATGACCATGTGTATTCACATGGACTCGCTAGAGGTTGAGTTGTTGGCATTGCTTAGTCAGGCTAAGCAAGAAAATTTTTACTCTGTTACTAAATTCATCAAGGAACCTTGATTATGTGCATTGACTGGCACCAAGCATGGAGAAGTATCAAGTACTAGATTATTCCCAATTTTATGATTATGGGGCACGTGTTGGACTACGCGGTCAACGACATGTGTTACACACAAAACTAGCAAGCATTATCAATATGCATAAGTTTTATTTTATATAAAAATAATGATAGCCCACTAAATATGCAGGTGTATGTGACAACATTTGCACATAGATGTTATTTATATACATGATATTGCATGTATTAAATTAAGATGTTGAGATATCAAAAACATCTACAAAATAATTTAAAGCAGAACATTCTTCATTAATACTAGTTATATTTTTATGTCATCAGCCCAAAACTCAAAAATTTAGCATTATATGCATAACATTAAAAGTAAACCCATGTTCATTTCATTCATAAAAGAAAAAGATATATGAGAATGAATATGACAAATGTCACATAGATGTGTCAATTAATATCCTCTATGGTTCTTCTTCTTCTAATAATAAAAGTTCTTACAAAATATAGGCTAAGATCTCACAATGAGAGGTTACCTCCTGCACGTATATTAAGTGGTTATGATGTACTATAGAGACTTTATGATATTTCATCAATTATTGATTTCCCAACAATATCAAAGTGTAAATTTATGGGATATGTTGTTCAACTTAATTGGATTAAAAAAAGTATTATCTATACTTACCATATTGGAGTACAAATATTTTAAGACATAATCTAAATGTTATGCATATTGAGAAGAACTTTCTTGAAACCCTTTAATGAAGCCCAAAGCACCTTAATCGTTCATGTTAGAGCAAAAAAGGTCAATATGCTAGTGGTTTCAAGGTTTAAAAATGCCTGATGAATATGGTTCAAACATAAGCCGATGTGTTGACCGTAAATTTGTGAGATTATTTAGGCTAATAAGTCATGATTGATACATAATTATGTTAGTGCTCTTCTAATAATAGCATGTATGTTACCAGATTCCTTATCAAATTTGTTAATAGAGCTTAACCTTTTCTTCAAAGACCTACATTCATCTAAACTAAGAAAATATGCTTTGTGGAGGAGCAAGGAGAACAGATTAATCATTTCATGCAAGTTAAAAAAAAAATCCCCACTTGATTTTTTAATTCTACAAAACATCTTCCAGTCTATCTACCTTATGAGGAAAGAGTTGGTGGACCTAGGTAATATCATTAGATGTATTTCTTTAAGAGGTATTACATATATTTAAAATATTTTCTTAAATATTTCTAATTATAACTCATAATTCAAAATTTTTATCAGATATTTGAAGAAGTTGAAAAAATATGTTAAAAATAAAGCACGATTAAAATGATCTATATGTGAAGCAAATTTGGCATAAAAAGCCACCCACTTCAACTCCTACTACTTTGAGCCCCTTGTGAGAAGTACAAGAATAAAGATTTGTCATAACATGGACTTTTATTATGAAGAATAATCTCACAATCTACACTATAGTTTTTTAAAAGTCAAGAAAAGACCAGTAATAAATGTGTTGAAAGATTCCCTAATAATTATATATCAAAATAGTGACATTATCTGTGTTTTTGAACTGTCAGAATGTCTAATCTATCTTAGAGTAAGCTTTTCCTTAATGTCCAACAGGAATCATATTAATTTTTGTTACTCAAGTATTTATTGGGTGATTTTGTGGATGTTGGTTAGATGCTGGACACTATTTTTTCTATGTGCCCTATGTATTATATGGAGGTGAAGTCTTTCCAAATGGTGGGGCTGCGGTTTATTGATGTGGATAGGGGGTTTAAGTGCTTCTCGGTGTTTGTGGAGGTTGCTATTATTTCATTCAATGTTTTGGTGGGTTTTGTCTAGAATCTGGAGGGGTTGCTGGTTTTTCATGGGATGATGGATGCCTTGACATTTTGGTCATTAATTATGTCTAGGAATCCTGGTATTATTTCCTTATGCTTTGACCTACTGTTTGCTATTGGTTTTCTATTATGTTGTTGCAAGTGGATGGCTGCTCTATTTGTTTATTCCATTCAGGGTAATTATATTAGCTGGAATTGTTGGTTGGGTTGGTCTATTTTTTACTTGAATCCCCTTTATTCTTCTAAGCTTTCTCTCACTATTAGACATAATTGGTTTACCTTCAGTGGTTTTATTAGATAGTATGCCTATTAGAAGGTTTATTTTAAACTTGGTGATATTAGTGAGAATGACAAATGGATTCTGTGATATTTTTTCTGCATTTGTTGTGCTATTGTCTATTCCTTTGCTTTGCAGAGGTTATACTTTGCCGGTGATCATGTTGCTAGTAAGAGCAGAAGGAGTTTGGATTTGGATAGTATTTTTTATACATTTATAGTTTTTTGGGTGCTCGCTCTTGTGCACCATAGAATGTACCTAGGATTCCATGTACTTTTGCTTAGTAGGAAACCCGTGCTCAAAGGTTTTTTGCTTTATTTTTGTATTTTTTTTTGGAGAAGAAGAGAGTTTGGGATCCCTTAAGGACCTTGTAATTTTTCTTTAAATTAACGCGTAGGCCACTATGTGGATTTTAATTAAAAAAATTATTATTTTGGTGATTTATCACTAGGTATTTTGCAACCAGTTTGCTTCCAATAGATACTACAGCTATTGAGGAACTTCTCGCAAATGAATTATCAACTTAGTTTAGATCTTATGTGAATAAATCTCTGATTAACAACTTATTGAAAACTAGAATCCCTAAAATTTTAAATTTTTTTTAGGTACATAATCTTTGTAATTAGGTTTTTAATAACGGGCTGTAAACAATTTCATGGGGCCCAATGCAAAAAGCAAACACCTGGCCAATATATATATTTAATGGGTTTAGATTTTAATCAAAGTCATGGAGTTAAGTAAGAAAAAATGAAATTTGTGGAGTTTGTGTTAGAGGAAATAAACATGAAGAAGATGAGTGAGATTATTATGGTTATCCATATAAGGATAGAGGGAATACTCATGAAGAAGATATAAGATTTTTGATCCATTTCTACTTGAAAGTCAGCCTGCTCAAATTTATTTCAGTAAATATCCCAGTGGTTATAGAGTTAAATAAGATTTAATAGTTATCATATAAACTAAAGCATAAAGATCATTTACCAAAAATAGGCCAAATTGTAATGTAATTTTTGAAAAACAAGTTGGAAAATCAAATCTCATGTAATGTAGCTTATGCAATTTTTGAAATTGATATTCTTGGTAACTCTCTCTTTTTAAATAATGTAAATTATTTATTAATTATGTAAATTATTTTATTATGTAAATTATTCATACATTATATAACTATATAATTGTAATTCTTTATATTTGTTGGAACTTAATAGTACACATTCTATTTTTTTTATTTTTAATTATGAAAATCTTCAAATATGTTGTAACATAATTTTTTAAGTGTTGATATAATTTTATGAAATGAAAACTAATTCTTCTTTTACTATAGATGGGTTTAGATGATGATCCTGCTCGTAGATCTATTACTTTAATGCTTAGATGAAGGTGAAAATTAAGCATTGGGCCAATTGGGTCTAGATTTAGTGATGAAAGTCAAGGTTAAAGAGTTCTACAAGTGCTGCTATACTACCATGTGGGAGTCAGCATAATTCCTCCATTGAGTAGGGTTAGGAATAGA
>NW_021319744.1:81011-94942 GCF_001605985.2 Dendrobium catenatum | reverse complement strand
GAAGATGAGAAAGCACCTCGTCGGTACTTCATGAAACCGACGTCTAAACAAATTGTGCAAATTAATAAAGAAATAGTAATATTCAGTAAAATTCAATAGAAGTTAAAACACTGTAACATTTTCAACATAACTTAAACGTCATATGTATTAAAATCCATCTTAGGTGACAATCAAATTTAAATCTATCTACACTATGTTCTACTCGGCCGATGGATGCACTAATTGAGATTCACTAATCTTCTTAATTAAACTTCTAGCATCTTCTAATATCTAAGTGTTCATGTTAACTTGAATATTTTTAGACATTTTTTAACTCTGCTGCTATGTTAACCATCTGCTGGCTAACTAAACTCTCATGGCTTCTTATGGAGTGGCTAGTTCTCAAAGAGAACTATCCATCATATGCAGAGGATTATGAGCCTAATCCATAAATTCCCCTTTTACATTCTGCCTATCGCCTTCATCCAAGTATGGTTGTAAGAAACATCTGTTGAGCCCATAAAGGTTCCCTCTTCAGTTGTCATATGGATCTCTCAAAGTAGTGTATACTCATCCGATGAGTAAAACATAATATAAGATTTGTCATGATTTAATCATTATTCACAACATTTCTAGAAGAATAATATTTTATATATTTATATATGCCCTCCTGGCTTGCTCATCCACCCATAGTTTATCCTACTGACACCTATGAGTGTGACTGTATAACTCAACGATAGATGGTTCTTTACCAAGCATCTCATAATGAAATATACATAGAATAGAATATATATAAAAAGAAATTATCAAAATTTATTAAAGTTCATACTAATCATCATCTATGATCAGTGTGTAGGACTAAGCCCCTAATTTGTAGGTAGCTTCACAAGCCTCTAACTTTAGAAGCTCTATTCATACTTTTATACTACTTCATCGCTATTTAGTCCGGTTAGCCCAATCACTCCTAAACTCAATTCATAAACCCTTACCAATCCATAGTGGATGCTCACCTGTCTTCATAATGTATGTAAACATGTATCGCAAGATGGTCACTCCATGTTTGTCAATGTTTTTTATGACACAAGTACCATACTAAGGCAACCAATATAAATCTTGTTGTGCATAATAAATTAGTAAAAATTATTCTTAATAATATTGTGTCTTTTCGACCATAGACTTCCCAAACTACATGCTACGCACTTCCTTTGGGATTTTCTTCTAAGAGACATATCCTATTCCTTATGATATCTTAGATCTTGTGTGTGGATTTTTTCAATGGATAAAACCTATACAAACAATTTAGTTGAAATTTGTTATTTATCATATATAGATATATATAACTCTAACTCAATCAACCTGCACCCATTTGATGTCGGTGTTGTTGTAGCTTGTGTGGAAGTTCCAGCTGTAGTCAGGGTGGATGGTGCTATTGCATAGCTTTGAGGGGGTCGTTGGTAGTAAAATGGCTGCGTGATGTATGGTGAACTATGTAATTAAATAATGATGGAGAATCAATTATTTTGAGTATGAAATTAAATGTATTAAATACTTCCTTACTACTTTTCCTTGGTTGAGGCAATCTCGTATCCAATTTATTTTTGGTCAAAGCAACCTTTTTTGCCTGAATTGATTGTTTACAGTTAAGAACAAATAGTGATAATTAAACCAAGTGTTTTGCCTCATTACAATGTTGCTAATCTAGTTTTATGAATTAGAATTTTGATGATAGTGAACATTCCTATTTTTTCTACGACTTCCTTTCCCACTAACATTTCAGGTTAATAAGATCAAGTGCAACTTAAGTCAGCTCAAGATTGGGTAGATTAGGTCTGAGTCAGTTTGTAATGTTTGTTTTCCCTTTCTTTAGTCAAATGTAATCTTTGTGGTGCCTGATGCTAAGTAACCCAACACACACACACTTGGGTGAATTTTTTCTGTCTTACTTAGAGTTTTCTGATTTTGCTAACATCATTCAGGATGATCCATAAATTGTCATGGACGATTGATCAAAAATAGAAACCCTAATTAGGGCATCCTGATTAACGCAGTCATCATTAGGCATATTATCCTGGATGATTTTTATATCGACCGAGTTGATATGCTCAAATCAAAAGGAATCAGCCGCCAGAACTATTTAGAAAATTTTATTTTTTAAATATCATCCAGGACATCGGCCTGGATGATGGGGTTCAATTATGCCTAAATTGATCTGATGATTAAGGAAAGTAATTAAAGTTTATTAATTCGTTCATATTGTCCTGGATGATTGAAGGATCGGCCGTGATGATGATTTCAAAAACCTTGATTGTTCCTAGAGGACCAAAAATCATACATCATCCGTTCAGAGCGATATTCTGGATAATTTTGCGCATTTTTGAACTAATCGGCTATGACGATCACGAGATCGGCATGGATGATCAAGTCATTTTATTTTTGACTAGAATCCCATCGATGGCGATGTTCTGGATGATATTCCTTGATTTATACTAATTGTACATGATGATATCGTATCATCCTGGATGATATGAACAAAAAATCTTCTAATCATCCCAAGTCGTTCGGGCTAATCAAGCTTAATTTGTACTGATCGTACAAGACAACAGCAATATCATCCTTGACGATAAAGTTGGTTCTTGAAAATATATTTAAAGGACTTCTGTTTTCTCAAGCACAAAGATTCTTTAGTACTGTCTTGACCTGAGAGAGCTTAGAGGAGAGGGAGAGAGAGGGAGGAACTTGTGAGGGGGAGCTTGTCAGGGGTTTCACAAGGGTTGCTCCAAGCAAGGTTTTAAGGCATCTTCTCTGATAGTCTTTCCTCATTCTTGGAGGCTCAAGGGAGGTCTTCTTCATTAATTGATCGAGGTTCTCTGCCTACTTTAGGAGGAAGCAAAAGGAGTTAGGCTCTCTGCCTGCTATAAGAGGAGGCAAAAGGAGTCAGTTCTCTGTCGTACCGGGGCTGGTGGAAATGAGTTTTTGTAAGGGCTTCTCCACCTAGCTGTGGGGGCTAAAGGAGAGATACTAAGTTAGTGTAATACTCAAAGGGAGCCTCTGAGGAGTGGACGTAGGTCAAGGTTTGGCCGAGCCACTATAAATCTAATGTGTTCTTTCTTTATTTTTACTTACGCATTTAATTTCTACACTCGTTATTTTTTATGGTGGATTATGTTTTGGTTTAAATTCGTGATTTGATTGAGAAGTTTTTTGAAATACCAATTCCCCCCCCCCCCCTCTTGGTTAGCCTTGGGACTAGTTCATAAGGGCTTAATATCCCTAACGAACTTTCAAGTGATATCAGAGCGGGATTCATAAAATTAAGTTTAAATTTTTTTTTGAATTTCGATTCATGGCTAACTTTGGTAATCGTAACACAATGGAAGGATAATGTATTACTCATATACCTTTGTTTGAAAATATTCATTTTAGTTTTTGGAAAACTCGCATGTCTACATTTTTACAATTAATTGACTATCATTTATGAATGCTTGTTAAAGAAGGTTATACACCTCCTTTTTGTGAACTCTTTGGCATTAAAACAAAATTTTATTTTACTGATTAGACTTTTGATGAAAGAGATTAGCACAACTTAGTGCAAAATGCTTGAACAATTTTTTATGTGCTTTGAAATTTGAGGATTATATGTGTGTTTCAACTTATACAACTGGTAAAGAAATTTGCAATAGATTATGTGTAACTTATGAAGGAACAAACGAAGTTAAACAATCTCGATTGAATATTCTTTTGCATGACTACGAATATTTCCATATCAAACCTTCTGAATTAATTTTTGAAATGTATGCAAGGTTTACTCAAATTGTCACCTCATTTTATGCTTTAGGAAGAGAACTCACTAACTATGAAAAGTAAATAAAATTTTAAGATGTTTGCCTTTCTTTTTAATGCTAAGATCACTGCAATTACTGAATATAAAGATTTAAACAATTATTTAATTCATAACTTATTCGGATTACTCATTGCTTACGAGCAAGGGGTGAATCAAAGAAATCTTGATGCAGGTGAGAAAAAGAAGGAGAAAACTATGGCACTAAAGGCCAACAAAATGAACACTGATTCTTCCGGATCTGAGAATGATGATATTTCCTTCATCACTAGGCAATTGAAAAGCTTTCTAAGGAAGAAGAAAGAAGACCATTAGAAATGGAAAAGAGGTAAGGATAACAAAAATTATAAAAGTTCTTCTGATGTTATTTGCTTTGAATGCAAGAAGCCTAGACATATTAAAGTTGATTGTCCTACTCTTAAGAAGCACCCAAGCAAGGAGAAGGATGAGGAGAAACCCAAATACAGGAAGGATAAGAAGCGATCCCAAAAAGCTTTCTGGGCAGATTCTGCATCTGATTCCTCTAAGACTGAATCGGAGAAGGAAACCATAAACTTATGTTTAATGGCCGATAATCAACAAGAACATCTAATCGAGAAGAGTTATGCAAGCCAACCTATTATTAATTAGTTGAATTTGTGAGAAAATTACAGCATCATATAAAAAACTTAAGAAAATGCATGTTAGTTTAAAATTGGAATTTTCAAATTTGCAAAAAGTGCATGAAATCCTATTAAAAGATCATTCCCAAATTGATAACAATTACATGTCTTTACTTGATGAGTTTGATGCATTAAACAAAAAGCATAATGAATTATCTTATGTACATGATTCTTTAAAGTCATCCCATGCTGAGTTGAAAAAGAGTTAGCTAATTTCAAAACTTCTAAAAATAAATCATTGCATGTATTTCTTAAAAAGAATCATCTCCACATGAGTAGAACAGTATATCATTTCCTGGTGTTAGATGTTTTTCATGAGGCATGTTCGAAAATATTGCACACACTTGCACCATTAATAATAATACACATTAGGTATGGAGACCAAAATTCCATGATTCACAGCATAACACATATGCATTACATTCTACTCTTCATAAGAAGGGACACACACCTGCTTGGGTTCCTAAATCTGACATTTGATGATTTTATAGGAAAACTCTCATAAAAAGCCTCATGAGAGTATGTGGTATCTGGACAACAGATGCTCTCGATATATGATGGGCCATGCCAATCAATTTATTTTGCTGGAGAACATGATATGATGTAAAGTTACTCTTGGAGAAAAGACCACCAGGAAGGTGGTAGGCACAAGTGTAATTGGAAATTCCAAGAACCTTTTGATTAAAAATGTTTTGCTTGTAGATGGACTGAAACACGACTTGCTCAGCATCAGTCAGCTTTGCGATAAGGGCTTCATCATATATTTTTTGGCAAATTCATGCATTATGAGCTTAAATAATACACTATTTTGCATGGAAAGTATATCAATAATGTTTACATGCTTGATTTAAATAATATTAAATGTGCTACTTCATTTTGCTTAAAAACTACTGTTGATAATTCATAGTTGTGGCACAAGAGATTATGTCATACTAGTATGAAAATCATTGGGAAAGTGACCTAAAAAGACCTAATTAGAGGTGTCCCAAGCTTAAGTTTTCAAAACATCACCTTTGTGATGCCTGCTAATTATGAAAACAAGTCCACTCCACTTTTCACTCAATTAAGGACATTAGCTCCTCTAGACCATTAGAAGTCCTTCACATGGATTTATTTGAACCCATTAGCACTGTCAGCTTAGGAGGGAAAGTCTATGGTTTTGTGATTGTTGATGACTACTCGAAGTTCACTTGGATTAGATTTCTATCACATAAGAATGAATATTTTGATGTGTTTAGAGCCTTCTTCACTTGGATTCTCAAAAAGCTAGGTTTTGATATCTTGACCATCCATAGTGACCATGGAAAGAGTTTGAAAACGAGTGATTTGGAGACTTTTGTGAGGATAAGGGGATTAGCCACAACTTCTCAGCTCCTAGGACCCCTCAGCAGAACGGGGTAACTGAAAGGAAGAACTGGACCTTAATGGAAGCTGCTAGAGCCATGCTTTCTTAGTATTCACTTCCAAAATACTTTTGGGTTAAGCAGTTAACACAGCTTTTTATGTGTTGAATAGGGTGAGTGTTAGAGAAAAATTGGATAAGACACCCTATAAGATCCTTAAGGGTAGAACACCTAATCTTTCCCTCCTTCATGTCTTTGGTTGTAAGGTTTTCATTCAAAATAATGGGAAGTCTCACTTTGGAAAATTTGACCCAAAATCTAATGAATGAGTGTTCTTAGGATATTATGTTGGGAAGTATTTTAGGGTGTTTAATTGGTGGTGGAGGAGACTACTCATGTAGTGTTTGATGAATTTGATCCTAGGAAACCTAAAGTTGAGGATGATGATGATGTTGGAGAGATTACCACTGGAATAGAAAATTTGGAGAAGATGGTAGAGCCCCAAAACACTGAAGGTGTAGGAGAGATTACCCAAGGAGTAGAAAATGTAGTTCTGGAGGAAAGGGTCGAACCTGTAAATACTTTGCCTAGAGATTGAAGATACTCTTCAAGTCACCATAAAGATCTAATCTTAGGAGACCCTTCTGAATGTGTTAGGACAAGGCACAGACTTATGAAGGAAGTGAACCACTCTGCCTTTATCTCAATGACTAAACCCACCAACATCAATCATGCCTTTTCTGATGAGTTTTGGATCTTAGCCATACAGGAGGAGTTGAACTAACTTGTTAGGAATGATGTTTGTGATCTTATAGAAAGACTTAAGGGAAAAAGTATAGTTGGAACCAAGTGGGTCTTTAAGAAGAAGGTGAATGATTCTGGTGTGGTGGTTAGGAATAAGGCAATATTGGTGGATAAAGGGTACAACCAAATAGAAGGGATTCATTTTGAGGAGAGCTTTGCCCCTGTAGCTAGATTGGAAGCCATTAGAGTGCTATTAGCCTTTACCTGTTATAAGGGTTTAAGCTTTTTCAAATCGACATTAAAAGTGCCTTATTAAATGGGGTAATAAAAGAGAATGTATTTGTATAACAACCCCAAGATTTTGATAGTTCTCAATTTCCAAATCATGTTTTCAAATTAAAAAATGTCTTATATGGATTAAAGTAGGCACCCAGAGCTTGGTATGAGATGCTTAGCACATTCTTACTAGAGAGTGAGTTTGTTAAGGGGAGAGTAGACACCCCCCTTTTTTTGAGGAAAGTAGGAGATGATTTGCTCATTGTTTATATCTATATCAATGATATACTTTTTTAGTATTCTAATAATAGACTATGTGATGAGTTTTTTAAAATAATGAATAGAAAATTTGAGATGACTATGATGGGAGAGTTGTCCTACTTTTGGGTTTTAGCATAAGACAACTAGATGATGGAACCTTTCTAAATCAATCTAAATACA
Source organism: Dendrobium catenatum (assembly GCF_001605985.2). Classification (NCBI taxonomy): domain Eukaryota; kingdom Viridiplantae; phylum Streptophyta; class Magnoliopsida; order Asparagales; family Orchidaceae; genus Dendrobium; species Dendrobium catenatum. Next base: position 87,659 of record NW_021319744.1, on the reverse strand, counting down.
AAATCGACATCTTGAAGAAGTATGAACTGGATAATGTTAAGCTAATTAATACTCCCATGACCTCAAGTGTTCATTTGGATAAGGACCCAAATGGAAAGTCTGTTGATCAAAAGAAGTATAGAGGGATGATTGGATCTTTATTTTACCTGACTACTAGTAAACCTGATATAATGTTTAGTGTTTGTCTCTGTACTAGATTTCAAGCTGATCTTAAAGAATCCCACCTGATAGCAGTTAAGAGAATTTTTAGATACCTTTAGGGACCCAAAACTTAGGAATCTATTATTTATTTATTTATTTTGACTTCTTTTTTTTTTTCCTTTTTTTCATATGCTTTAAATTTTTCTTATAATCATCTCTGAAAATGATATTTTGTGTCTTATTTATATTTTTTAAAAATTTATAGTTAAAGTTTTACATCTCTTTATCAGCTAAAAAGGGAAATACCGTTGATTATTTCCTTTTCTCTAACTTCTTTTAGTGGTGTAATTTTCTTTTCCAAACAAAAGTCTATCTCAAATCAACAACTGGACTATACGATTGAAATCATTTTCAATCTTGCAACAGTAATCTATCTTTTATATATATATATATATATATATATATATATATATAATATTCAAAGTGTTTATTTTACCTTTAAATTTTTCAAAATCTTGTTGTTGCATTTATCAGATGTTTTTTTATTCTATTTTGTGATGCATTCTTTCTTATATTACAGAGTGAGTGTTTCTACTCTAATATCTGAAAGATATAATCTTAACTGAGAGTTTTTAAGAATTTTGGAAAAGGGGCATATCTTGCAAAATTAAATGAAAAAAAAGTGCCCAATGATGAAAAAATCAAAAGATGCTCAATGTTGTCAATTTAAAAAAAAAAAGTGGCCAATGATGCAAAAATCAAAAGATGTGCAAAGTGCACCAATTAAATTGACAAAGGTATAAAATGAGGCCATCAAAAGCAAACTCCTTCCCTTTCAAAATTTTTAAACCTTAGAAGAATTCATGTGTCACTTGATAATTTTTCAAAGTCTTTCTTTCAGGACTCTTGATCGTAACTAATTACTTTTATATATTATGTTATAAAATATTTTTCTTAAACCAAGTTTTGAATGGATTTCTTTTTCTTATCCAATTGATTTTTTTGATTTAGATCTTTGCTTTCAAAAGAAGTTTTACCCTGGGAAAAGTACTAGTTAGGGATAACAGGATCGGTTGTGTTACCAATTTTTTGGATTCCGACGATGTTACTTCATTGACTTATAAGTATTTAAAATCAATCACATGGAAACTATGCATATTTCATGCCTTAATAAAAAAAATCCTTTCATTTTTATGTCTTTTTCACTTGATACTTTTAGTTTTCTGCTTTATTTCTGTTCTATTTTCCTTCTCCTTTTTGAGATGTCAAAAGGGGGAGTAGTGTGTTATACTTGAATTTATTATTTTTTTATTCATTTCACTGCTTCTAGTTTACTATCTTGAATTGCTTAGATTAATTTTTGTTTGCTAACATCAAAAAGGGGGAGATTATTACAAATCTGGTTTTATGAATTAGAATTTTGATGATAGTAAACATTCCTATTTTTTATACGACTGCCTTGCCCACTAACATTTCAGGTCAACAAGATCAAGTGCAACTCAAGCCAGCTCAAGATTTGGTAGATAAGGTCTGAGTAGTTTGTAATGTATTTTTTCCCTTTCTTGAGTAAATTGTAATATTTGTGGTGCCTGATGCTAAGTAACCCTCCGCACACACACTTGGGTGAATTTTTTCTATCTGACTTAGAGTTTTTTTATTTTACTAACATCGTCCGAGATGATCCAAAAATTATCCTAGACGATCGATAAAAAATATAAACCCTAATTAGGGTATCCTGGTTAATGCAGCTGTCATTAATCATATCATCCTAGATGATTTTTGTATCGGCCGGGATGATATGCTCAAACTAGAAAGAATCAGCCACCATAACTATTTAGGAAATTTTATTTTTTAATCATCGTGCAGGATATTGGCTCGAACGATGGGGTTCAATTATGCCTAAATTGATCTTGTGATTAAAGAAAGTAGTTAAGGTTGATTGATTCGATCATATCATCCTGGATGATCGCAGGATCGGCCAGGATGGTCAGTTTAAAAACTATGATTGCTCCTGGATGACCAAAAATCATACATTATCTGTTCAAAGTGATGTTCTGGATGATTTTGCATAGATTTGAACTAATTGGCTAGGACGATCGCGAGATCATCCTAGACGATCAAGTCATTTTATTTTTTTCCAGACTCCCATCCAGAGCGATGTTCTGGACAATATTCCCTGATTTGTAGTAATCGTACAGGATGATATTGTATCATCCTGGATGGTATGTATAAAAAATCTTATAATCATCCCATGTCGTCCGAGGTGATTGAGCTTAATTTATACTGATCGTACCGGATGATAGCAATATCATCCTGGACGATAAAGTTGATTCTTGAAAAATTATTTAAAAGACTTGTTTATTCTTAAGCATAAGGATCCTTTGCTGTTGTCTTGACCTGAGAGAGCTTAGAGAAGAGGTAGAGAGAGGGAGAGTGACGGAGGAACTTGTGAGGGGGAGCTTGTGAGGGGTTTCACAAGGTTTTCTCCAAGTAAGGTTCCAAGGCATCTTCTCTGATAGTCGGTCCTCATTCTTGGAGGCTCAAGGGATATCTTCTTCAGCAATTGATTGAGGTTCTGTGCCTACTTCAAGAGGAAGCAAAAGGAGTCAGGTTCTCTGCTCGCTTCAGGAGGAAGTAGAAGGAGTCAGTTCTCTGCTGCACCGGGGTTGTTGAAAAGGAGTTTTTATAAGGGCTTCTTCACCTAGAAGTGGGGACTAAAGGAGAGACACTAAGATAGTTCAATACTCGGAGGGTGCCTCCGAGGAGTGGACGTAGGTCAAGGTTTGGCCGAACCACTATAAATTCGATGTGTTCTTTCTTTATTATTACTCATGCATTTAATTTTCGCACTCATTATTTTTTTATGGTGGATTATGTTTTGGTTTAAGTTTGTGATTTGATTGAGAAGTTTTTTAAAATACCAATTCTCTCCCCCCCACCCCCCCTCCTGGTTAGCATCGTGGCTAGTTCATAAGGGCTTAACATCCCTAACAAACTTTCATACTTTAGACTGGATGATTTAGCATTTTCTATGCAATATGGGCAAGCTACCTTTCTGATAGTGTACAAATGAAAAGCTTATAATATTCTATAAAGTCATTAATTGTCCAATGTTATATTGCCCTCAAAGTGAAATTTTGTTTGGTGGAGACATCATATATAGGAACTCCTTCATTTCATAATACGTTTAAGTCATCAATTAAACGTAGTAAGAACACTTCTATCTCTACATTTAGGTAGTAAGGGCTTTGAATGATAAGTCCCAAAAACATGTAGGGTGTAGTCATATATAACTTTCGAAGAAGATTATAGAGGGTGAGCATTACAAGCAAGCTTGAGGAAGGTGAATTGGATTGGCTAAATGGAGTAAAACCATCTGCACATAAGTTTATTCTTACTTTCATTGGTTATGTAAAGAAAGTAAAATTTGTAAGGTCAAAATGTTTTCAAGCTTCTTCTTTTAACAGATGGGTTAGAACACCAACTTGCAAATTTTTTTCCTTATGACATTGCATATGTGTTGCAGAGCCTATAGATGCATATAAATGCTGTAATCCAGGAATAATGGTTATGTAGGAGAGTCGACAAACTAACACATCCTTCTGCGTTCTTTTTCTTTTAAAAATTGATTTAAACCTTTGTGTGTTAAATTGAGGACATGAAATATATAAAATATTATCCCCATAGTATAACATATATCCATTTACACATAAATCTATTTTCATAATAGTCAGACTAAGATTTGGAATCCTATTTTTTTAGTTTGGAATAAGTATGTTGGAATTAAATTATCTGCAGGTTTGGTTTCTTCAAGTAGGACAATGAATAGATTAAAGCATTATCTGGGTATATTATCTTTTTTCTTAATGCTAAACATCTTTACAATAATTTATAAGTCTGAGTGAGAGTACAACAAATCATAGAAGTTTTGTGCCTCTTTATTCAGTGATTCTATTGTACATTATTAAAATTGTGACCCAGTTGCATCATAAAATAATTCGTCAAGTGTCCAAACTCTTTGATCCTCAATTATAATGGAATTTGAAGACGGGCCACACTGAGAGTCAAAACAAAGATTATACTCACCTTGTGAAGTCAAATACTAATATGAAGGCATAAATCGTCTATTATATAGATCAATAATTATCATATCTAGTTTGATGTAAGCATGATTTAATTTTGTTTGGAACATGGACAATGAATTCTTCCCTCTGATATGTTGGAAGGTTACTGATTGAATTCTTGAATGAAATAATTCACTACATTAAGAAATTCTTCTGTTAATGTCTTACATCTAGGAAACAATCAATTATACGTCCAATTTTTTTAATTTTTAATATCCATAAAAGATTTGTGCTATAAAGTACTACAACTAAAAAATGAGATTTATTAAAAAAAATTATATACATTTATTTAAAATTTATATACATTTAAAAACTTTTAAATTATAATAAATGTTCATGATTTTAGGAGTTTAATGGGAAATTAGGTTGCACATTCATGCATTTAATTTCCCATCCTCATTTTTTAGCTCTTCATATAATATTGTGATTTTTGATCTATACCTCTACATTTCTTAACTTAGAGGAAAGCACCTTATCCATCTAAGGATCCTTATTTATTCAATATATAACTTAATATTATGCATATCTTTTAATGGAAAACATTCTTTATACTCCTAAATTTATGTTCTTAGGTGCTACTTAAAGATGAAATAAGATCATGAATCTCACAAAAATCAACAGCAACAATAACAAGAACATCAAGCCTTTATCACACTACATATAATTGGCTACATGAATCCTATTTCTCTAGCGTGTCTTGTTAAGAGTCAAATTCCCATTTATATTTAATAAAGAAACATTATTTCTAATATTTTTTAACCAGTTATTTTTACTAATACCTCTACCTTTCTTAACATAAGTCAAATTTAATACATCCATACTCCTAATAAGGTCAACAAAAGGCCACCCTTTTATGTGAACCAACCGTATAAGGCGACTCTCTCTAATCTTATCTATCACTAGTTCTACTCCAACCATTTCACATATATGCTCATTTCATATCCTATCTCTAAGAGTAAAGCCACTAATCCCCCTTAGCAACCTCATCTCTGCAACACTTAAATTAATATTATGCTTCTCTCTTACTGGCTAACATTCTGTGACATAATGAATTACAATTCTAACCACCATCTTATATAATTTTGCTTAAGTCTGAGTGGTACTTTATTTATCACACAAAAAGCCCGATGCATTCATCCACTTCATCCATCAAACTTGAATTTCGCTAATTATATCCCCATCTATTTCACCAACTCCTTAAAAAAAATACCCAAGTTATCTAAAATATGTACTCTTATTAATGACTTGATTATTCAAAGTAATAAACACCCCACTAGATCTATTACTACTATAATTTTAGTCCAGATATTTGATTTTAGATCTAATCAAATAAAAACCTTTAGACTCTATGGTTGACCTCCATAATTTAAATTTACCTTCAACTGCCTCTTTAGTCTTATTAATAATAATAATATCATCAGCCAAATTCATACCCCAGAGAACATCCTCTTGCAAATCTTTAGTAAGAACATCCATGACTAAAGTAAAAAGATATGGGCCTATGGCTAATGCTTGATGTAATCCAAAAAAAAAATAGAAAATACTTAGGTTAAGTAACCTTCACAGCGAGCAAGCTCCCATTGTTGTGTCCTATGCACCAAAAAAATCAATGTTTTCCTCTTTTTGTTCTAAATCCAATATTTACTAAACCTTTAGTTCGATAGATTTAAGGGTTTATAGAAAGAAGTGTGTGAAAGGGTGAAAGTTACCATCATAATGAGATAGCTCAAAATGTTAAATTCAATCCTAATCCAATTTGAAGGACATCATAGAAGGTGTAAGGTCGAACAATTAAAAAGCGACAAAGAATAAATGTTTGTGAGAACTCAAAAGCAAGGAATGCCTACAAGGAGCTACTTACTGCAAGCATGAGTGTGAGGAATAAACAAGGTCGAGAGAAAATGAAAATATTGTTAAGATAGTTGCTATTTGCATGCTTTTCATTTTTGCAACTTATAAAGTTTTGATGATTTCAAACATTATTGTTCAAATGTGTAGTTATCTCCTAACAATTTTGGAAGAATTGTATTTTCTCTTGTGTGTACTGACATTTCAGGAAAAACGAACTCCAGACTACGAAGACTTCAAATTAAATTCAGCATGAGATACTTTGTAAAATTTGAAGCTTGCACTTTTCTTAGAAATCAAATTGAAAGGGAGTGATTGTATGTTGAGAAAATAAAAACATTCACACATAAGGAGATCATGTAGAATTTATACTGATCGTACAGGACGATCTTCAGTTCGTACTGAACGATCAGACAGTTATCTCCTATAGAGCATATGGAACGAATAGGAACTTGCTTGAAAATTTTTTCTAAGTACTATTCGTCCAGGACGAAATAATTTATCGTACAGTACGATTGGCTCTCTGGAAAATTTT
>NW_021319744.1:68369-80675 GCF_001605985.2 Dendrobium catenatum | reverse complement strand
ATCGAGGTTCTCTTCCTGCTTCAGGAGGAAGCAAAAGGAGTTAGGCTCTCTGCCTGCTATAAGAGGAGGCAAAAGGAGTCAGTTCTCTGTCGTACCGGGGTTGGTGGAAATGAGTTTTTGTAACGGCTTCTCCACCTAGCTGTGGGGGCTAAAGGAGAGATACTAAGTTAGTGTAATACTCGAAGGGCGCCTCTGAGGAGTGGACGTTGGTCAAGGTTTGGCAGAGCCACTATAAATCTAATGTCTTCTTTCTTTATTTTTACTTACACATTTAATTTCTACACTCGTTATTTTTTATGGTGGATTATGTTTTGGTTTAAATTCATGATTTGATTGAGAAGTTTTTTGAAATACCAATTCCCCCCCCCCCCCCTTCTTGGTTAGCCTTGGGACTAGTTCATAAGGGCTTAACATTCCTAACGAACTTTCAAGTGATATCAGAGAGGGATTTATAAAATTAAGTTTAATTTTTTTTTGAATTTTGATTCATGGCTAACTTTGGTAATCGTAACACAATGGAAGGATATTGTATTACTCGTATACCTTTGTTTGAAAATATTCCTTTTAGTTTTTAGAAAACTCGCATGTCTACATTTTTACAATTAATTGACTATCATTTATGGATGCTTGTTAAAGAAGGTTATACACCTCCTTCTCGTGAACTCTTTGGCATTAAAACAAAATTTAATTTTTCTGATTAGACTTTTGATGAAAGAGATTAGCACAACTTAGTGCAAAATGCTTGAACAATTTTTTCTGTGCTTTGAAATTTGAGGATTATATGTGTGTTTCAACTTATACAACTGGTAAAGAAATTTGCGATAGATTATGTGTAACTTATGAAGGAACCAACGAAGTTAAACAATCTCAATTGAATATTCTTTTGCATGACTACAAAATATTTCCATATCAAACCTTCTGAATTAATTTTTGAAATGTATGCAAGGTTTACAAATTATCACCTCATTACATGCTTTAGGAAGAGAACTCACTAACTATGAAAAAGTAAATAAAATTTTAAGATGTTTGCCTTTCTTTTTTGATGCTAAGATCACTGCAATTACTGAATATAAAGATTTAAACAATTATTTAATTCATAACTTATTCGGATCACTCATTGCTTACGAGCAAGGGGTGAATCAAAGAAATCTTGATGCAGGTGAGAAAAAGAAGGAGAAAACTATGGCACTAAAGGCCAACAACATGAACACTGATTCTTTCGGATCTGAGAATGATGATATTTCCTTCATCACTAGGCAATTGAAAAGCTTTCTAAGGAAGAAGAAAAAAGACCATTAGAAGTGGAAAAGAGGTAAGGATAACAAAAATTATAAAAGTTCTTCTGATGTTATTTGCTTTGAATGCAAGAAGCCTAGACATATTAAAGCTGATTGTCCTACTCTTAAGAAGCACCCAAGCAAGGAGAAGGATGAGGAGAAACCCAAATATAGGAAGGATAAGAAGCGATCCGAAAAAGCTTTCTGGGCAGATTCTGCATCTGACTCCTCTAAGACTGAATCGGAGAAGGAAACCATAAACTTATGTTTAATGGACAATAATCAACAAGAACATCTAATCGAGAAGAGTTATGCAAGCAAACCTATGATTAATTAGTTGAATTTGTGAGAAAATTACAGCATCATATAAAAAACTTAAGAAAATGCATGTTAGTTTAAAATTGGAATTTTCAAATTTACAAAAAGTGCATGAAATCCTATTAAAAGATCATTCCCAAATTGATAACAATCACATGTCTTTACTTGATGAGTTTGATGCATTAAACAAAAAGCATAATGAATTATCTTATGTACATGATTCTTTAAAGTCATCCCATGCTGAGTTAGAAAAAGAGTTAGCAAATTTCAAAACTTCTAAAAATAAATCATTACATGTATTACTTAAAAAGAAGCATCTCCACATGAGTAGAATAGTATATCATTTCCTGGTGTTAGATGTTTTTCATGAGGCATGTTCGGAAATATTGCACACACTTGCACCATTAACAATAATACACATTAGGTATGGAGACCAACATTCCATGATTCACAGCATAACACATATGCATTACATTCTACTCTTCATAAGAAGGGACACACACCTGTTTGGGTTCCTAAATCTGACATTTGATGATTTTATAAGCAAACTCTCACAAAAAGCCTCATGAGAGTATGTGCTACCTGGACAGCAGATGCTCTCGACATATGATGGGCCATGCCAATCAATTTATTTTGCTGGAGAACATGATATGAGGTAAAGTTACTCTTGGAGACAACACCACCAGGAAGGTGGAAGGCTCAAGTGTAATTGGAAATTCCAAGAACCTTTTGATTAAAAATGTTTTGCTTGTAGATGGACTGAAACACAACTTGGTCAGCATCAGTCATCTTTGCGATAAGGGCTTCATCATATATTTTTTGGTAAATTCATGCATTATCAGCTTAAATAATACACTATTTTGCATGGAAAATATATCAACAATGTTTACATGCATGATTTAAATAATATTAAATGTGCTACTTCATTTTGCTTAAAAACAACTGTTGATAATTCATTGTTGTGGCATAAGAGATTATGTCATACTAGTATGAAAATCATTGGGAAAGTGACCTAGAAAGACCTAATTAGAGGTGTCCCAAGCTTAAGTTTTCAAAACATCACCTTTGTGATGCCTTCTAATAAGGAAAACAAGTCCACTCCACTTTTCACTCCATTAAGGACATTAGCTCCTCTAAACCTTTAGAAGTCCTTCACCTGGATTTATTTGAACCCATTAGCACTGCCAGCTTAGGAGGGAAAGTTTATAGTTTTGTGATTGTTGATGACTCCTCGAGGTTCACTTGGATTAGATTTCTATCACATAAGAATGAATATTTTGATGTGTTTAGAGCCTTCTTCACTTGGATTCTAAAAAAGCTAGGTTTTGATATCTTGACCATCCATAGTGACCATGGGAAGAGTTTGAAAATGAGTGATTTGGAAACTTTTGTGAGGAAGAACTTCTCAGCTCCTAGGACCCCTCAGCAGAACGGGGTAACTAAAAGGATGAATTGGATCTTAGTGGAAGCTACTAGAGCCATGCTTGCTGAGTATTCACTTCCAAAATACTTTTGGGTTAAGCAGTTAACACAGATTGTTATGTGTTGAATAGGGTGAGTGTTAGAGCAAAATTGGATAAGACACCCTATAAGATCCTTAAGGGTAGAACACCTAATCTTTCCCACCTTCATGTCTTTGGTTATAGATTTTCATTCAAAATAATGGGAAGTCTCACTTTGGAAAATTTGACCCAAAATCTAATGAAGGAGTGTTCTTAGGATATTCTGTTGGGAAGTATTTTAGGGTGTTTAATTGGTGGTGGAGGAGACTACTCATATAGTGTTTGATGAATTTGATCCTAGGAAGCCTAAAGTTGAGGGTGATGATGATGTTGGAGAGATTACCACTGGAATAGAAAATTTGGAGAAGAGGGTAGAGCCCCAAAACACTGAAGGAGTAGGAGAGATTACCCAAGGAGTAGAAAATGTAGTTCTGGAGGAAAGGGTCGAACCTGCAAATACTTTGCCTAGAGATTGAAGATACTCTTCAAGTCACCATAAAGACTGAACCCACTCTGCCTTTAATCTTAGGAGACCATTCTGAATGTGTTAGGATAAGGCATAGACTTAGGAAGTAAGTGAACCACTCTGCCTTTATCTCAATGACTGAACCCACCAACATCAATCATGCCTTTTCTGATGAGTTTTGGATCTTAGCCATACAGGAGGAGTTGAACTAACTTGTTAGGAATGATGTTTGGGAGCTTATAGAAATACTTAAGGGAAAAAGTATAGTTGGAACCAAGTGGGTCTTTAAGAAGAAGTTGATGATTCTAGTGTTGTGGTTAGGAATAAGGCAATATTGGTGGATAAAGGGTACAACCAAATAGAATGAATTCATTTTGTGGAGACCTTTGCCCCTATAGCTAGATTGGAAGCCATTAGAGTGCTATTAGCCTTTACCTGTTATAAGGGTTTAAGCTTTTTCAAATGGACATTAAAAGTGCCTTATTAAATGGGGTAATAAAAGAGAATGTATTTGTATAACAACCCCAAGGTTTTGATAGTTCTCGATTTCCAAATCATGTTTTCAAATTAAAAAATGTCTTATATGGATTAAAGCAGGCACCCAGAGCTTGGTATGAGAGGCTTAGCACATTCTTACTAGAGAGTGAGTTTGTTAAGGGGAGCGTAGACACCCCCCTTTTTTGAGGAAAGTAGGAGATGATTTGCTTATTGTTCGTATCTATATCAATGATATACTTTTTGAGTATTCTAATAATAGACTATGTGATGAGTTTTCTCAAATAATGAATAGAGAATTTGAGATGAGTATGATGGGAGAGTTGTCCTACTTTTGGGTTTTAGCATAAGACAACTAGATTATGGAACCTTTCTAAATCAATCTAAATACAAAATGGACATCTTGAAGAAGTATGAAATGGATAAAGTTAAGCTAATTAATACTCCCATGACCTCAACTGTTCATTTGGATAAGGACCCAAATGGAAAGTCTGTTGATCAAAAGAAATATAGAGGGATGATTGGATCTTTATTTTACCTGAGTACTAGCAGACCTGATATAATGTTTAGTGTTTGTCTCTGTACTAGATTTCAAGCTGATCTTAAAGAATCCCACCTGATAGGAGTTAAGAGAATTTTAGATACCTTTAGGGACCCAAAACTTAGGAATCTGGTACCCTAGGCACAACACTTCTTTTGAGATTATAAGATATTCTGATTCTGATTTTGTAGAATATAAGGTGGATAAAAAAAGTACTTCTAGAACTTATCAATTCATAGGACAGTCTTTGGTCTCCTGGTCTAGGAGAAGGAAAAACTATATTGCACTTTCCACTTCTAAAGCTGAGTACATTACTTTAAAAAGTTGTGTGGCCCAAGTCCTTTGGTTGAAATAGCAGGTATTGGATTTAGGATTATCTGTAGGCACGATCTCAATTCTTTTTGACAATACTAGTGCCATATGTATTTCTAAGAATCCTATTCAACATTTAAGGACTAAGCACATTGACAAAAGGCATCACTTTATTAGAGACCATGTGACCAAGGGAGACATTGAGTTACACCAAGTGGCAACTGAGAATCAACTAGCTGATATTTTTACTAAACCACTGGCCTTTGACACTTTTAGTACTTTAAGGACCAGATTGGGTGTGATTAGCATAAATGCATGAACTTGATTCATACTGATTTTTTGATTTATTATCTGTTATTTATTTATTTATTTTCACTTCTTTTTTTTTCCATTTTTTCATATGCCTTAAATTTTTCTTATAATCATCGCTAAAAATGATATTTTATGCCTTATTTATATTTTTTTAAAATTTATAGTTAAAGTTTTACATCTCTTTATCAGCTAAAAAGGGAAATACCGTTGATTATTTCATTTTCTCTAACTTCTTTTAGTGGTGTAATTTTTTTTTTCCAAATAAAAGTCTATCTCAAATCAACAACTGGACTATGCGATTGAAATCTTTTTCAATCTTGCAATAGTAATCTATCTTATATATATATATATATATATATATCAAAGTCTTTATTTTACCTTCAAATTTTTCAAAATCTTATTGTTGCATTTATCAGATGATTTTTTATTCTATTTTGTGATGCATTCTTTCTTATATTAAAGGGTGAGTGTTTCTACTCTAATATCTGAAAGATATAATCTTAACTGAGAGTTTTTAAGAATTTTGGTAAAGGGGCATATCTTGCAAAATTAAATGGAAAAAAAGTGCCCAATGATGCAAAAATCTAAAGATGCTCAATGTCGTCAATTTAAAAAAAAAAGTGGCCAATGATGCAAAAATCAAATGATGTGCAAAGTGCATCAATCAAATTGACAAAGGTATAAAATGAGCCCATCAAAAGCAAACTCCTTCCCTTTCAAAAATTTTAAACCTTAGAAGAATTCATGTGTCACTTGATAATTTTTCAAAGTCTTGCTTTCGGGATTCTTGATCGTAACTAATTACTTTGATATATTATGTTATAAAATATTTTACTTAAACCAAGTTTTGAATGGATTTCTTTTTCTTATCCAATTGATTTTTTTGATTTAGATCTTTTCTTTCAAAAGAAGTTTTACCCTAGGAAAAGTCCAAGTTAGGGATAACTGGATCGGTTGTGTTACCAATTTTTTGGATTCCGACGATGTTAATTCATTGACTTATAAGCATTTAAAATCAATCACATGGAAACTATGTCGTATTTCATGCCTTAATAAAAAAAATCCTTTCATTTTTATGTCTTTTTCACTTGATACTTTTAGTTTTCTGCTTTGTTTCTGTTCTATTTTCCTTCTCCTTTTTGAGATGTTAAAAGGGGGAGTAGTGTGTTATACTTGAATTTATTATTTTTTTTATTCATTGCACTGCTTCTAGTTTACTATCTTGAATTGCTTAGATTAATTTTAGTTTGCCAACATCAAAAAGGGGGAGATTATTACAAATCTGGTTTTATGAATTAGAATTTTTATGATAGTAAACATTCCTATTTTTTCTACGACTGCCTTGCCCACTAACATTTCATGTCAACAAGATCAAGTGCAACTCAAGCCAGCTCAAGATTTGGTAGATTAGGTCTGAGTAGTTTGTAATGTATCTTTTCCCTTTCTTGAGTCAATTGTAATATTTGTGGTGCCTGATGCTAAGTAACCCTCCGCACACACACTTGGGTGAATTTTTTCTATCTGACTTAGAGTTTTTTTTATTTTGCTAACATCGTCCGAGATGATCCAAAAATTATCCTAGACGATCAATAAAAAATATAAACCCTAATTAGGGTATCCTGGTTAAGGCAGGTGTCATTAATCATATCATCCTAGATGATTTTTGTATCGGCCGGGATGATATGCTCAAACTAGAAAGAATCAACCGCCATAACTATTTAGGAAATTTTATTTTTTAATCATCATCCCGGACATCGGCTCGAACGATGGAGTTCAATTATGCCTAAATTGATCTTATGATTAAAGAAAGTAGTTAAGGTTGATTGATTCGATCATATCATCCTGGATGATCACAGGATCGGCCAGGACGATCAGTTTAAAAACCTTGATTGCTCCTGGATGACCAAAAATCATACATTATCTGTTCAGAGTGATGTTCTGGATGATTTTGTATAGATTTGAACTAATCGGCTAGGACGATCGCGAGATCATCCTAGCCGATCAAGTCATTTTATTTTTTTCCAGACTCCCATCCAGAGCGATGTTCTGGACGATATTCCTTGATTTGTAGTAATCGTACAAAATGATATTGTATCATCCTGGATGGTATGTATAAAAAATCTTGTAATCATACCATGTCGTCTGAGGTGATTGAGCTTAATTTATACTGATCGTACAGGATGATAGCAATATCATCCTGGACGATAAAGTCGATTCTTGAAAATTTATTTAAAAGACTTGTGTATTCTCAAGCATAAGGATCCTTTGTTGTTGTCTTGACCTGAGAGAGCCTAGAGAAGAGAGAGAGAGAGAGAGGGAGAGTGAGGGAGGAACTTGTGAGGGGGAGCTTGTGAGGGGTTTCACAAGGTTTTCTCCAAGTAAGGTTCAAAGGCATCTTCTCTGATAGTCATTCCTCATTCTTGGAGGCTCAAGGGATGTCTTCTTCAGCAATTGATTGAGGTTCTCTGCCTGCTTCAAGAGGAAGCAAAAGAAGTCAGGTTCTCTGCTCGCTTCAGGAGGAAGTAGAAGGAGTCGGTTCTCTGCTGTACCGGGGTTGGTGAAAAGGAGTTTTTATAAGGTTTCTCCACCTAGCAGTGGGGACTAAAGGAGAGACACTAAGTTAGTATAATACTCGGAGTGTGCCTCCGAGGAGTGGACGTAGGTCAAGGTTTGGCCGAACCCCTATAAATTCGATGTGTTCTTTCTTTATTAATACTCATGCATTTAATTTTCGCACTCATTATTTTTTGTGGTGGATTATGTTTTGGTTTAAGTTCGTGATTAGATTGAGAAGTTTTTTAAAATACCAATTCACCCCCCCCCCCCTAATCCCCCCCCCCCCCCCCCACCTCTTGGTTAGCATCGTGACTAGTTCATAAGGGCTTAACTTCCCTAACAAACTTTCATACTTTAGACTGGATGATTTAGCATTTTCTATGCAAAATGGGCAAGCTACGTTTCTGACAGTGTACAAATAAAAAGCTTATAATATTCTATAAAGTCATTAATTGTCCAATGTTATATTGCCCTCAAAGTGAAATTTTGTTTGGTGGAGACATCATATGTGGGAACTCCTTCATTTCATAATATGTTTAAGACATCAATTAAAGGTAGTAAGAACACTTCTATCTCTACATTTAGGTAGTAAGGGCTTTGAATGATAAGTCCCAAAAACATGTAGGGTGTAGTCATATATAACTTTCGAAGAAGATTATAGAGGGTGAGCATTACAAGCAAGCATGAGGAAGGTGAATTGGATTGGCTAAATGGAGTAAAATCATCTGCACATAAGTTTATTCTTACTTTGATTGGTTCTGTAAAGAAAGTAAAATTTTAAGGTCAAAATGTTTTCAAGCTTCTTCTACTAACAGATGGGTTAGAACACCAACTTGCAAATTTTTTTCCTTATGACATCGCATGTGCTGCAGAGCCTATACATGCATATAAATGTTGTAATCCAGGAATAATGGTTATGTAGGAGAGTCGACAAACTAACACATCCTTCTGCCTTCTTTTTCTTTTAATAATTGATTTAAACCTTTGTGTGTTAAATTGATGACATGAAATATATAAAATATTATCCCCATAGTATAACATATATCCATTTACATATAAATCTATTTTCATAATAGTCAGACTAAGATTTGGAAACCTATTTTTTTAGTTTGGAGTAAGTATGTTGGAATTAAATTATCTGCAGGGTTGGTTTCTTCAAGTAGGACAATGAATAGATTAAAGCATTATCTGGTTATATTATCTTTTTTCTTAATGCTTAAAATCTTTACAATAATTTATAAGTCTGAGTGAGAGTACAACAAATCATAGAAGTTTTATGCCTCTTTATTCAGTGATTCTCTATTGCATGTGGATGCTTGTTAAGGATGGTTATTCACCACTGTCATGTAAAATTAATGGCATTAAAATTGAAGATCCTTTTATAGAGTGGACTTTTGATGATAGGGATTTAGCGTAACTGAATGCAAAATGCTTGAACTATTTTTTCTGTGCTTTAAAATTTGAAGATTACATCCATATTTTAACTTGTTCTACTAGGAAAAAAATTAGGGATAGATTGTATATTACTTAAGAGGGAACAAATGAAATTAAGTAATCTAGGTTGAATATTTTATTGCTTGACTATAAACTTTTTTATATGAAACAAACTAAATCTATTTTTAATATGTATACTAGGTTTACTCAAATTAGCACCTCATTACATGCCTTAGGAAGAGAGCTAACTAACTATAAAAGAGTCAATAAAATATTGAGATGCTTGCCTTTTTCTTTTGAAGCTAAGATTACTGTAATTAATGAATCTAAAGATTTTAATACTTATTCTATTGATAACTTTACTTGGGTCATGTTGCGACCCATGACCCTGAGTTTGAGATTTTGATGATGACAAATAATTTTGCCTGAACTACTATTCATTGAATATCATTTATTGTTTTCTATTGTCCGTGAGTACTAACATTTCAGGAAGATCACAAGCTACTCAGGACAATAGGTAGACTCAATACTAGTTAGATTAAGAGTATGAGTCTGACAATTTAATTTGTTATTTATTTTATTTTTTATATTCTTGAGTCTGGCCACAAACTGCATGTAAGTCTGAGCAACCATGCACACACACAGGTGGAGAGTATTTTAAAAGTAAAAAAAATGTAGATTTTCTTTCTCTTGTGATCTTAATGTATGACTCTATTTCATACCGTACAATCCGAGGTTGTAAAATGATTACTATGAATAGATCGTACCATACAAATATTATCGTATTGTACGATATGTTCCAAATCTAAAACCCTACCCGTCAAATTAACTTAAGTAAGTTTTTCTCAGCCATTCATACTGTACGAATGACTTCGTACTATACGATTTATTTTAAATACTTAATTAAATTAATCCATGATTAGTGGAATAAATGAAGTCTTAATTACTAATTGAAAATCATATTGTACGAACACATTCGAACCATACGATGAACAGAGAAAAAATTCTGATCATCCCGGAGATCATCCTGGATGATCGCTTATTTTTGTCTCATCGTACTGTACCATGTCTATCATACTATACGATGAACAGAGATGACATTTGATCGACCAAGAATTCATCCTCGATGATGCCTTGATTTTGACAATTCGTACTGTACGATAAAAATTGTACCATACGATAAACAGAGACGACATTTGATCGTCCCAACTATCATCTTGTACGAGCTATAGTGTTGAGGATCATACAGTATGATTTATTATCATACTGTATGATTAGATTTTGAACTATTCATACACCTTCATTTCAAGGCGAAACTTGTTTATACATGTCATACTATATAATGTGAAATCGTATTGTATGATTATAACAGCTACTTTGAAGTTTTCAGGAAATTTGGAGCCTACTTTATGTATCAAAATTAGTAATCTTTTTGACAGAGAGACAGAAAGTGAGGAACGTGATTAGAGAGGGAATCATTGAGAGAGAGCTCTTAAGAAGTTTTTTGGGTTTAAGAGAGGAAGGAGAAGGTGAGCTTGGTGAGGGAGAAGAGGTGTGAGGGAGATCATAGGGTTGCTTTGTTCTTGCTGCATCTTACTCCTCCTATGGCCCGGAAAGAACTTGTGGGAGGCTCTCTAAGGAGGAGATTCTTCTACATTCGTGACCTCGAAGGTACTCTGACATCTCCAGGAGGGAGAAAAATGTGGAGGAACTCTGCCGTCGCCAGGAGGGTGAAAACAGCGCTTGGCACTCCGCCACGCATAGTTGGTGAAAGGGAGTATTGTAAGGGCTTCTCTACCTTGCCGAGGGGGCAAAAATAAAGCTATAGTTTGTAGTGAAATTCCCAGAGCCATAGGAGGAGCAAGATGCAGTGTTTTTCTGTGATTTGTTATGTATTTAAAATTTCTAATTTTAGTTATTGTAAAAGTAGTTTTGCTTTTGCATTATGGAATGAAATTGTATGTTTTAAATATTCAAAAAGATTTCAAAAAGATTTTCTTTTTTTTCTTAAGAATTTTTAAAATGACCAATTCACCCCCTTCTCTTGGTTAGCATCGGCCTAGTTCATAAAGGTTTGACAACCCACATGAATTTCCAAGTGGTACAGAGCAAGATTAATAAATTAGGTTTCAAAAAACTTTTGAAAAAAGATCTATAGCTAACTTTGGTAATTATAATATTGTGGAAGGATATTCAATCACTCGACCATCTCTATTTGATAATATTCCTTTCATTTTTTGGAAAATTTTTATGTCCACCTTTTTACAATCAATTGGTTATCACTTATGGATGTTAGTTTTAGAAGGTTATTCTTCACCTCCATGTTTGGTATTGGCATTAAAAATAAAATATTTTTTTTCTAAATGGAGTATAGATGATAGATATTTAGCCCAACTGAATGCCAAATGTTTGAACTATTTTTTTATGATTTAAAATATGAAGATTATATGCATCTTTCAACTTGCACTACTAGTAAATAAAATTAGGATAAACTCTGCATAACATATGAAGGAATGATGGAAGTGAAACAATCCAGGTTAAAAATTCTTCTTCATGATTATGAACTTTTACACATGAAATTTAGTGAATATATTTCTAAAATATGTGCTAGGTTTACTCAGATTGTTACTTCTCTACATACCTTAGTAAGAGAGCTTACAAATTATAAAAAAGTTAACAAAGTTCTTCATTATTTACCTTCTTCCTATGATGCAAAAATCAATGCCCTTATTTAATTTAAATATCTAAAACTTTATTCCATTGCTTACTTGGGTCACTCATTGCCTATGAGCAAGGAGTTAGTCAAATACATCTTGATGTAGGTGAAAAGAGAAAAGAGAAAACTATAACCTTAAAGGCTAATGATTCTGACAGTAACTCTTCTGGACAAGATGATGATAACTTACTTGGGTCACTCATTGCCTATGAGCAAGGAGTGAGTCAAAGACATCTTGATGTAGGTGAAAAGAGAAAACATAAAACTATAACCTTAAAGGCTAATGATTCTGACAGTAACTCTTCTGGACAAGATGATGATAACATTGCACTGATGACTAAGAAATTCATGAGCTTTTTAAAGAAAAAACTAAAAAG